>NW_008822993.1:0-1045 GCF_000699105.1 Pygoscelis adeliae | reverse complement strand
AAGTTCTCTTACTTCATCAATAATAAACTGCAGGTTGTGTTTTATTCTTCATTTCTTTTTCACTTTGTATGTTTTTCCATATTTAAATTACTATGCATTTTTTAAATTTGTGATGCATCACAATGGATCCATTAATCATATCATAAAAAATGTATTAAAGACACATTTTGGAATCTGAGCATTGGTTTGTGGCCTGTGTAGGCTTATGTTGCACTTACTAATCTCTTGCTCAAAGCACCACTTAACATAGGGGTTTTCACTAATAACTTTGAAACAAAGTGTGAAAGAAAGGTGTGTTTCATTTGGAAATGCTGATTAACCTTAACATCTAGATAAAAACAGTGGTCAGTTTCATTTATGTGAAAAATACTGAAGTTTTCCATAACAGCAAAAAAAAGCTTAAAGCTGTCTTACCACCTCCTCAGTCCAGTGATAGAGACATGTTCAGAGCTGAGCTTCAGCAGACTGAGATCAGATCTCACAGACTTTTCTAGCCAAATGATTACCTGTTTATGGGAGCTGCAGGAGGGGAATGCCTGGTAAATTAAAGCTCTCTGTTCTCCTTTCCGTTACACTAAAACTCTTGTTGGGACAAAGGGGATATGTATGCAACTACCTGTATGGGCATGTATATGGAATGAAGAATGTGCTGTTAGTTTAGTCTAGTTAGTGTATTGGACCAGTTACAATAATACCCACTTGTAGTTCAAATCAATGTGGAAAGACCTCAACAGTACAGTTAAAATTGTTATGCAGAGAAAGAGCCCTTCCAAATATCTATCCCTTTTCTGGGGTGTTATGCTCCCCCTTCCAGTGTCCCTCTCATTCTCAGGGTTGACATTCTCAGATTTTTCTTTCATTTTCTTTGTCTCTCCATCAAGCAACCTAAGTCAGAGTCCCACACTTAAGCAGGGTGAATGCCTTCTTCCCTGAATGAGTATACTTTAAGTTATTTAGATGGGTAGAAAAACATAGAACTCATTATTTGATATGCATGTGTAATTCATTTATTATGTAAATAAATAATAGAAAAAATGGGGAAAAA
>NW_008822992.1:0-1041 GCF_000699105.1 Pygoscelis adeliae | reverse complement strand
AAACTCTTGTAAATTTTCTATAAAAGCAAACTTTTGTAAAAGTATACGCTTACACAAATACAGTATTGGCAAAATTACCACAAGATGATTAGGTGATGTAGTTCATCTGCTCTGAGCCAGGTCAATCATATGCAAATAACTCTCAATAGAAAATGTTTGTCTAATTTGTTTTAATGAAAGGACATACATAAGAAAGGCCATCATTTAATCAAAGTTTAGGTTTGTTTTTCCCAAACCGAAATGCTACAATTCAATCAGAGGTCAGTTTTTGGTTTTGTTTTCCAAATTTGCTATCTTTCTCAAGGTAGCCTTTCCAAAAGAACATGTGCATGATGAAGAAAGGAGTTTGATGACTTTCTGAAGTGAAGTTTGCTCATTTCTGAAGCCTTACCCAGTTCTGAAGTCCACTTATCCTGTAAGAATGCTACGTCAGTGACAGAAAGACAAAAGCCGGCCAGAAGGATTTAGGGTGACTTCATTACCTGGGTACATTTTTATTATCATACTACAAAGATTGGTTAGGAAAAGAGTAAAAAAGAGCATTCCCCTGGATTACCACTAATGAGCACAGCAGTTCCAGTGTTTTATATCTTAATAGTTATCATCTCTTTATTATAAGCTCTGTTCTTTCACTTGCATGCCTTGATGGGTTTTCAGGTGTCCTCTTTAATTTCGTGATAATGGAATGAACATTTTCAGTCTTGGCCTCATGTGCATATTTGGGATATGCACTTATTTCCTGCACACAGACAAGAAGGTGGAGTGAAGAGGATGAGAACAGCTTAGGCGGAGATCAGAGCTGGAAAGACGTGGAAACCTTTCTCGTGCTCAGACTGGGAACCATGCCTGTGCAAGCAGACCACCACCACCTACCTATCTCAATAGCACGTAGCCTGGTCTGAAGACCACTGAAATGTGCAAAGGCCTTTGTCCTGCTGTTAATGATAGACCAGGGAGATCCCTCATTAGAGGGTGCTCTGTGTTTATGGAACAGAGATTATGTATCAATATTGCATTTTCTAGTATTACTGCTTGAAACCT
>NW_008822991.1:0-1017 GCF_000699105.1 Pygoscelis adeliae | reverse complement strand
TTTTTTTTCTCCATTCCTCATTTCCGGTGCAGTGTTTTGCCCTTTCTCAAATACGTTTTCATGGAGGCACCACCAGCGTTGCTAATGGGCTCAGTGCTGGGCAGCAGCGAGTCCGTTTTGGAGCCGGCTGGAACTGACTCCGCCAGACTTGGGGGTAGCCGCTGGAGTCTTCTCACAGAGGCCACCCCTGCAACCTTCTCCCCCAGCTACCAAAGCCTTGCCACGTAAGCCCAATAGAGTGGGTCCAACGGAGTATGAGGCACAACTGGATGAATAAAAATTTCAACAGAAAAGAACGAGTGCAGGCTTCAGTAAGGGATGGATGTAACTTTGAATAACCTTAAGAAAAATGGTGTTATTGGTCATGCTTTAACATTTGGAAAGAAATGCTCCAAAAATACAGCCATCTGATGTCCTCGGTAGATCTTTCTGATGCCTTTATCAAGTGGAGCGGGTGGTGCTCTTTATGGGGATTTCCTTATTTTTATTATCATCAGATCTTAACTGCTGTATTTTACATTCTCCCTGGGCCTCTTTGACCCCCCAGGGCCCTTTCCCGAAGGATTCTGCCTGGCAGGTCCCTGAGGGGACAAAAATCTGCCCTTATGGAGCGCAGGGTTGCATTTCTGCCTTCTGTTTTGCAGAGCTGCTGCACACTCCAGACATGAGAGCTATCCCAGCTTTTCTCCAAAACCCCAATAAGATCACAGGTGTGCAAGTGTGCACAGACTTTTTGGTTGTCCTGCTCGTGTTCTGGCTCAGGCTCTTCTCTTACGTATGTCTGGGGTCAAGCTGGAAAGGCAAGTCAGTCAGTCAGTGAGTCAAGGTCAGGATGAGGTCTCATGACAGTAATCGGGGTTCAACAATGTCCAGCGATCACCAGGTGTGTTCCTAGAGATAAGGAAGGTCTCGGGTCAAGCTGGGAAGTCGCCCGCCTGTCAGCGTCCAAACTGGGATCAGCGGGGTCCGCGGCCAGATACAGGCCCAGCTGTGTCACAGCTGGCCCCTTGGTTGGGG
>NW_008822990.1:0-1037 GCF_000699105.1 Pygoscelis adeliae | reverse complement strand
GCCCTCAGGAGCGGACTTTCAAGTCATGTGCACTAAAGTGACAATGTCTGCAAAATTTGTCAGAAGATGGAACAGGAATTGTTCCTGTAAGAAGAGAATCTTACTTCATTAAAACCTTACTTACATCATTAAAACTTCTCACTACAAAAATGACCTGTGAATCTAGTAATTGAAACAATATATCAAAACCAAAACACAGACTGGGTGATCTACGAAGAATGAGAGTAGACTACTACTGTAAAGATTATATACATATTTTAGGTAAACCAGTTGAAATTGGGCGTCACCTCTTTCTAAAGATGCTAACTGGTCTTGTGTACAGTAAATATTTATGCATTTCAAATATTTAAACTTGTAATTTTTCCCCAACTGTGCTCTTCAGTAACCCATTGAGAACGCTTCATTTTCCATTCAGTAGAAACAATACTTACAATTATATGTAAAATTATACATATTCAAATGAGTGCTGATAAATGTAAACTTCCTGGGACTTTAGGATTCTAAAATTATACTTAGAAGTATTGATTTATTTGATTTTATCTCAAACACTTGTCTAACGGCATGTATCATGCACATTGCATATATGTATGCAAGCCATTGAATAAAGGTGTTTTGTAAGTATACAGCAGTTTGCAGCAATGGATTATACATTGGACCAAATTTCTAAATCTCTGAACAAACAGAGATTGTTAGAAAATTATCTCTGAACAAGCACAGAGAAATGGCAACTACTTAGCAGCAACTGTGTCCGCTTTTTAAATAGTATGCTGCTGATATAATGTAGACGAAGTATATGTTTCTCACCTGACTGCCTTGGACATCTGAAGAAACAGGCTAAAACCAAGGTTATCGCTAGCCTGTAGCATTTTACGGAGGCTGGCAACAGGAGGAGGAGTGCTTCCACAACTGAAACTATTATGCCAAAAAAAAATGTAGCTGCTTGAGCTTGGGTATCCAAGCGATGAATCAAATCCCTGATTTTAGACTTCTTGGTTCCCAAGTCTTTGAACAACTGTTCTATATCACTTCATTTTTTT
>NW_008822989.1:0-1033 GCF_000699105.1 Pygoscelis adeliae | reverse complement strand
CTATATAAATGAGTGAAAAGTGAGCTCTGTGTAAAACTAGACACAGTTCAAATAAATTAACACTATCATGTAGTGCATACTGATTTCAAGTTGCATATGAACTGCTTTTCAGAATATTAGAGGAAATTTAGAGATCAGCAATGCTATCTCTAGAATATTTTTATTTTCTATTTATTATGCCGGAATAAGAAAATGTAAGGACATGAAGAAAGCTCAAAGGTTCACAACCTTGGACACACCACCATTAAATTAAAGGTAAGTAAATGAACATGTTACATTATGTTACACAGGGGATACCAGGGGATGCCTGGCAGCAGGAAGAATGCTGCTCGGTCACCATCCCTTCCAACGCAAGAGAGGTGGTAGAGAACATAATTACTCACCTGCCAAAAAATCCCAAAACACTGCTCCCTTCTGTGAACTGTACTTAACGCTAATGCACTGGTTCGTTAAATGGTCATGTCTATCATTCTAGTGGGCTAAAATTTGACCAACGGTACCGTTACTATAATCCGTGCTATCTTGAATTGTCACCTTTTAAAACAAATTGCATGACTGACAAGCAAAAGCCCTGGTGCCTTGTATGCTTTCTGTGAGAAGCTCGGGAAAATAATTTTCCTTCCAGTTTGCTTCCTATCCCATCACCTGCTATCAAAGGAAGTCGGGTTGTTAGTACTGACGCGCTACAGCGGAAAAGCCATGTTCAAAGAACTGCTTCTCTCAGCTGCACAGCCCTTCATTACACACCATTCATCATTATCAACATCAGGAGTTGTTGGAACAGCCCTTGTGAATGAAAAATCTCCCTGCTTAACTTTTAGAGGCTGCCAGCCCGCTCCCTTTTGCCTCCGTGCTCAGGCAGGGTTTGTACTTCAGGCAGTGGGCTGCCGGCCATGCCGCGTGTGCCTTCTCAACACAGCCCACCCCGACAGGAAGACAGCAGCCTCCCCCTCCCACCAGCTGGTACGCACGGAGCCGTTTTCCAAACTGCTGACCCTATTAAGCTGGCTTCTACCAGATGCAACACCGAAGG
>NW_008822988.1:0-1042 GCF_000699105.1 Pygoscelis adeliae | reverse complement strand
ATTTCCCACAGGACTGGGATTCCTCTGTGATGAAAGCTGTCAGACTGAAAAGGAGAGTGAAGTCAGTATGCTCAGTTCTTTCCCTTGAAATAGATACCATTGTCAGCCTTAGCTGGCAAAACACCACCATCTGTCATCTCACAGCCACCTATATTGACATTCAAGCTACTAATCACAATCAGACTTCAGGTGGTTCTACTATACTTCAGATGTGTCAGGTAGATTTAGATTGAAAGTTATTCAGATTATGTTGTTTGTTTCCTGGAAATGACTGGAGTGGAGTCTTGTTTTGGTCTACAGTTTGCAAGAAAGCAAGTGAAGTTATTTGGGGTAAATGATATAGGAAGTTAATTTTTTCCTATTCTGTAAAGGAGCTTGTGATTTTTCTGGTCTGCTGTTAGCATGCTGTAGGCACAGGTGGTAAAGAACAGCTGAAATCAGCACCAGCAGGGCTAGGAAGAGTCTCGGGCTTGCTCAATTTCCCTTCTTCCTGTCTCTAAACTGCTATTGGTGGATTATAAAGCTGGCTAGCAAAACTATTGGAAAGAGCAGTATATGCTGAGGTCTCTTGATACTCCTCAAGGTTGAGCTGTTGTACAAGTCTTTCTGCACAGATTATAGGTGATACCATGCAAGAAGTTAATGCCTCTGTGGTGGATGCAGACCACACATTAAGTTGACAGCATACCTGCCCAGTTGACAAAAAAACAGCCTCTTTTCAGCTGTCTTACTTCACTGAAGGCTGGCCAGGTCCTCTGAAGAAAATGGGATCAATTGGCTCCACAGTGGTCCAGGTGTGCTGGTCCCAGCTGGGTATGTGTATGTCATATTGCACACCTGTTTCCAGGGCCAACAAGCTGGAAAATCCCTAGTGATGTCAGTATTGCAGGTTTGTCTTTATGTTCTGGATGCTTCATCTTTTAAATGCCTTGCTACTCATGATGTCTTTCTACTACCAATAGCTCAAGGCACAGTATGCACTTTAGGGTGAGGTTCACTGCTAATGGTAGCGAATGTAAATCTGTATTTCAAATAGTCTTCT
>NW_008822987.1:0-1039 GCF_000699105.1 Pygoscelis adeliae | reverse complement strand
TACTCACTGGGCTTCACAACCAGGCACGTCCCTGTCCCCAGCGTCAGTCTGTAGTTCCCTGTATTCACACAGTCCTTCACACCTCAGCAAAAACCTTCAGCTCTCATGCCAGTTACTTTACAACTAATCTCCAAGAGAGCAGCTCCTTCCCACCGACACCAGGCATCTGAAGCCAGGAATAACTGTAGCCTTGATAAGAAACCTCTTGGGAATCTCACCTACAGGAGGGACGACAGCTAGGATTCTGGTGCAAACAAGAGCATTATTAATTTGGCTTTTCTTCAGCAGAGCAAAGGACAACCACCCAGGGCTGTGCTAGACAGCGCCATCAGCAACCCACCCCAACTTTCACAGGTACGGAGGGCCACGGCACAAAATGTCTATTCCTGAGCAAGAGCGTTCAGGACGCCGGCCTGCTTATGTGAAAGGCAGAGAGCAGAAGCTAGCAGGAGTAAGCAGAAGGAGTAAATTCACGGCCTTGTTGAACCAAGGTCCCTGCTGCTACCAGAGAAAGCAGAGCAAAAAGCCCCACAGATTGAACCAGTCTCCCTCCACTTCAGTTACGCTAGTTCACGACCACAAAACTGTTCCACCAAGTGGTGCAGGAAAAGGCTTTAAAACTTACTGGGATTTATCCTTAGCTGAGTTCCACCTCCAAAGATGACCTGGTTGCCATAATTAGTCACACAGTGTTTGCCTTCACAACAAAAACCCGTTAAGTCACGTCTCCCCTGCACGAGCTTATTCCTTCCAAAGCTGTGTGTTGCTGGCTGGGCACTTCTTTTGCAACAGTTGCAGCTGGTCATCCCTTTCAGCTCTGACAGAGATGACCCCTGAGTGCATCCTTGTCCCACGCAGAGAAAAGATGCAGGATTATGATCATAACTGCTCACTCAGCCCCAAAAAATCGGCCCTAAAAGCAGAGATCTTCCCCTGGACTCTCCTGCACACACTGCACACCTTCAAAATGTCCTTCTTGGTCCTGGCTGCTCTCTCTCTCTCTCACACACACGCGCGCGCGTACACACACGCGTACACA
>NW_008822986.1:0-1016 GCF_000699105.1 Pygoscelis adeliae | reverse complement strand
GGGAAAAAAAAAATTGAGAAATTACACATTCAAGCAGAATCACGTACAGCCATGACGGTAGTACATGAAAATCGGTTTCAAAGGCCAACAGTGTCATAGGCTTACTGAAGAAAAAGCTAAAAATGTGGTCAGTCGCAGCTGAAGGTATGATTTCACAAAACGTGTTGCCCTCACTGCCACCAAAAGAGAGGCCTTGCTGCCGCCTCCCATCTCTCCATCTGCTCCTTTGTTCTACTACTGTATTCCTGTGGCTTACCTTGCACCGACTTGAACGCTTTTTAGAGCACTTTATGAGCCAAGTCAACTCCCTAAAGCAGGCAGGAAACTAACCCGGAAAAGTAGAGCGTTTTCCACCAGGTTAGAGAGTTAAACTGGCTCGCAGAGAGAACTAGCAAGCATAAAAGCTGGCACAAGGAAGGAGGCAGGACAATGCCTTGGGAAGAAGGAGAGGGAAGTCGTCCGTCTCCGTTTTGTGGCAGTAAGCCGTTATGCTAGCTCATACACCTGTGAAACTACACACTCGCTCTGCAAGGAGAGCTAAAACCCCTTTGCTTTTAGAAAGGACGCTGCCCAAGACACGGTCAGTCAACTTTTAACGCCCTCTTGCACGTAGAGACTGACTAAGCTGCAGCTGACAGGCGTCATTCTTTCATTCAGCCAGATGTGGAAGCTAAAGTGATTTCAGGGAAGCGTTACTTGGTGATCAGAGGACAGACAACATTGCGTGACACTCTTCAGATCACATTTTCTAAGGAAACAGGACAAAGAGTGGGAAGAAGCCAAAGAAGAAGAAGAAGAAATGGAAGAAAAGCTAAGTTCTGTTGAGAAAAACAGCATCCACTTTGTTGAATAACAGGTGAAGATGACAATTATAGGGTGTTTTGAATTCTTCTAAATGACTGGTTCAATGACATTTTCCCCAGAAACACAGGAAGCAACTCACAAGCACTGGAGGAGCAGTAGATGGAAAAGACACTTTCTGCACCTTAGTAGTCAGGTTCAGTGAATTAGCACTT
>NW_008822985.1:0-1011 GCF_000699105.1 Pygoscelis adeliae | reverse complement strand
GCTTTTCTTGCACCTTCCATTTTCCTCACGTTCCAGCAATCCAGTAAAGTGGAGCGTCTTGTGGGGAACAATAACGTGTATATTGAAACTTGAGTATAATCTGTGTACATGCCACCTAAAGATTTCTTTAGATTTTTGGGAGCCTTGTTTATTTTGGATGTTATTTGTTTGTGCTTTCTAACACACTGTATTATAAATAATAAACTTCTAAGTCTACCCTTTTTCACTTGTATAGCAAATACTGTTTCAAGCAGCTGAAAATGTGCAGCATTTCATGTACTGTATAGCATAACTTGTAAAAGCTGCCATTTTATTCTCGAGTATATAGAGAATCATTTTCCATACACTCAATTATTAATACTTTATAATAAATATAAAGCACTTCAAAACACCATAGTTGATATTCTTAAGTCTTCGTTATATCTGCAGGATAAAATAGATGCTGTTTCTGGCCGTAATCTATGCTGAAAGTACTTTCTTGCTTACCTTCAAAGGCAGACTAATTTAAGCTTTAGGCTCAATGCTGTGGGGTATACCTTCTACATAAATGTGTCTTTAGCACTCATTGTATAACTAAATGCTAATAGAAAGTGTGGGGAAGAAAGGTGGTTAAAGCAAGTGATGAAAAGTAGACTGAAGATCAGTTTAGTGATCGTTTTAGAGGTGGGAAAAGGTTTAGGTTTAAACACTTCACTGTATCTGTCCTGTTAACTACCCTAAAAACAAAGGTAAAAGTTACCAGCATATATTGAGTTTTGCTGGCACACTGGATGAAGTATTTGTAGTGTGAATAGCCAGATAATTTCTTCAGGCTACTGAAGGCTTCATTTAACAGGTACTATTGTACACAATAAACCCATTGGGAATGGCAGTGGTAATGAAAGGGGCGGAAGCAGTTTAGAATGATGCATTGCAGCTAGCTGAAAAGGACTGATAGGTGTCTCGATTCTGTAGGAAGCCTTGTTTTGTATTCCAAGGGTAAGTTCCAAGTTCTCAGGAAGCCCATGGAGA
>NW_008822984.1:0-1039 GCF_000699105.1 Pygoscelis adeliae | reverse complement strand
GCTTGAGCATGACTTACCTGCTTACTCTGTGTATGGTTGAACATATCTCTATACTCTCAATGTTTACGATAAATGCATATATTTTATTGTCAAATAAAAATGTGTATTGCTTACTCTCATTTTCCCTGTTACTATGATTTAGCATGATTGCTTTACTTGGGATGGAAGTTGTTTCCACCTCCCATGTCCAAGGCTTGTGGTGAATTGGACTTTGGTTACAAAATGTATCATTCCATTGACTCAGTTGGATTTGGAGTTGAGATCCAACATCCCTAACCTGGAAAGCACAAGTATTCTGCTTTCAGATTATCTATTGTAAATCAGGGTAACCTTTCTAAAATGACAGGTTCTACATCATTTTAAAGATTTACACCATCTTAATGGAAAGCAGAATCAGATCCACACTTCATAGTGACAAGCTGGTAATTGAATATGAGCAGAGTGTGTCTGTAGTATCTTTTATTGACGTCATAGTTACCTAATTACTTGAATGCCTCTCTAGTGCTTCCTGTCATTCATTTCACTGTACTTGATCCTGGCTGCTCATTTAGCTAGTGCTAGGTGAAAAATACCCTTTGTGATGTTTCATGTCCTTTTCTGTTAGTCTGCTTTACCTTTTGTACTGAGATTGAACACCATTCCACGATCACTTTCTGATTAATACTTAGTCCTTCTCAAAAGCAACATACTCCTGCTTCTAGAATATACAAAAATACAATAATACAATCTGATTACTATTTGTATGAACTGGGGAGGGTTAAGAAGCTGGAGCTCCAGATTCAAATCTGAAGATCCTGACTTGACTGAACCAAAGGCTTTTGATTTGATGAAGATAAGGACTTTGAGCGGTCTTCTCTCACCTGGGAATGAGTCCTATCTTGACTGAGAAGTGAACTCCTTGTCTTGGATCATCAGTAAAAACCACAGAAACCTCACGTCAAGAAATGGAATCTCAAATAGCCCCAGTGATTTCAGACAGACCTTTAATAGAAGAAAATTATTTTAAATGTATAAATACTCCTCCCATGGGTAAAATTTT
>NW_008822983.1:0-1032 GCF_000699105.1 Pygoscelis adeliae | reverse complement strand
AAAAAAAACAAAACCACACACACAACACCCTCCCTAAAAAAAACCTAAACAAACAAACCTGTCATCCAGAGGTGGAACTGCACCTTGTGGAAGAAGCTGCTTCTGTTATTAGCACCTTTCTCTGTATAAAAATAGTGACCTTAAATCGGGCAAGGAAATGATGAATCTGTTGCATTGCCAGGGCCATTGTTTAGGAGCCCAAGCATGTTATCCCTGCAACGAGGCTGCGTTTGACCAAGCATGGAATAAGGGTCAGAACACCGATCCCAAAATAGGACTTCTTTTCTTAGATGAAATCCCAAGGCCAGTCTGAAATTGTGTGGTGACTGTGAGGCTTAAAGTCTTCTAACAAGCATAATAATACAGTGGTTACTGTGGGAATATAATATTGAGCTCTAATGCATACGGTTTGTGAATCTTAACTAATGCTTCAGACTGAGAGAGACAGTTCCTTTTATTTTGCTTGTTTGACAGAATTGTTGGAGGACCAAAACAAAAATAGAATTTCTGCCCCTGGACAACCTTGAACTTGCCGATTGTTTTGCGTTTAATGGATAACCTTTATAAAGTATGCATCTGTTCAGGGGTTTAATGAAGATGAAGTCAAGCCACAGAATATATAAGGGGCAGTATTTTCTTTAGAGGTACATAAAGAAGCTTTTCTATTTCAGCAGTTCCTACTGTTGCTTTCTTACTTAAAATCCTCAAAAAGGACTGGAGCCACTGATGGGAAATTCTGTAAGGGCTCGATGGCTTGCCTCTGCTAGCAAGATGGTTATTTTAGTCTCCGGAGTTTCTGAGAACTAGTTCTGATGTTTGTTTGCAGGCAGCCTTGCTGCCCTGTGCAATGTTCCTTTCTGTTTCATCTCTGGGTAGCGTTTGTTGTAGTGTTCTGAGCACAGGGCTACAAGCCAAGATTTCCAGTTTCTAATTTTGGCTCTGCCTTTTACACCATCTTTCAACTTAAGCAAGTAGATTCACTTCTCTGCTTCACTTTCCTTAACTGTAAAATGGGGCTAGTGGTGCCTTATA
>NW_008822982.1:0-1026 GCF_000699105.1 Pygoscelis adeliae | reverse complement strand
AGGCTGATAAGTCTCTTTTTTGCTCTTTGAACTGGTTTAGGTTATATCTATATTTAGAGACATTTTTGGCCAGGAGACTGATGTGTATACAGGAACCAGAGAGTTTCACATCACTCCATATAACGTTCAGGTAAGCTGTTGACAAGAGGTTTTGTGAGTGGAGAGAGAAGGAAGCAACTTGCACAGCTGAGCTCCCGCTTGCCTCTGAGCACTCACCCGTATGTCTCTTATCCCTTACAGATAGGTTATTCAGTTCTTTCTCGTGGCAACTATATTCCTCGTCCTGGCAGAAGTCTCTCACTTCTGCATCATTCACTGCAGTCCCTCGAGTCTATAATGAAATGTGTGCACATGAGCTGGATGGTAATCCTGGTGGGCCCGGCAGCTGTCGGCAAAACCAGTCTTGTTGAGCTGCTGGCCCATCTGACTGGCCATCGATTAAAAATCATGGCAATGAACAGTGCGATGGATACAACTGAACTCCTGGGTGGATTTGAACAGGTAAATAGTGTTTTGGTAATATGGCAATATTTCTTCTTCCTACCTAACAGTGGCCAGTCTACTGTGATCTTAGTGTTTAAGCACCAAATGGAGCCTTAGGCACCACAGTCTTCTGGATGAACTAACTCCATAATGGCATGTTTGCAGGTTGATATCAATAGGCCATGGCAGCGCCTGCTGGAAAAAGTGGAGAATGCTGTGAGCACACTAGTAAGGGACAGTCTTCTCCTGACAGAAATTTGTGCAGATGATGCTGAACTTGTGCTGCGTGCTTGGAGCAATTTCATCCTGAATTACAAACCCAAATCTCTGGGTGAAGGAGGTAGAAGTGTTACAGCTGAATTAGTGAGCAAACTGGAGGGAATACTTGTACTTACCCAGCGACTAAACAACAAAATAAATTCTTACTCAAAGGCAGGTATGTATGGTGGGCAATTTTGAAGTAAGACTGTATGTTCCTCTGAAGAAAATAAGAGAAATATATAAATCTGCAGTGAAAACTTGGGGATGTTTTCTAGGTTTTTT
>NW_008822981.1:0-1032 GCF_000699105.1 Pygoscelis adeliae | reverse complement strand
CTTCAAACTCCTTTTTTTCTAATGCTCAATACTGTAGAAGTTGCTGTATTAAAAGTTCACCTTGTAACATTTTCAGTTGTGCTCAGTAAAGCTCACACAGTTACGGACTCAGACATAGACTTCCGACCAATATGAGTACACAAGAGCAGTAGGAAAGCTGTAGTACCGTTGCGTACTAATGGTCTTGCTTTATCTGCAAAAGTTTAGTTCATTTCTGTTCCTTCAAGGTGAAGGAAGATAAATTAAAACTAACGTTCAGGAAAAGGCTACAAGTATCATAAGTGAGTGGAAAAATTACCGTGAGACTAGCAAAGCTTTGTTTGTTTAGTTTAGCACAATAAAAAAGAAGGAAGGAGCTGAGATAGGATATATTTGCTCTTTTTAAGGGGATTTAATTTAATCACTTTATTTATTTAAAATTAATTTAATTAAACTTAATTTAAGGGGATAAGAGAAAGAATGAACAGGAGAAACACCAAGGAGGAGAAAGAACTGTTTAAGTAAAAAGGCAACACCTGACACAGGCAAAACTCTGTATAAATTACTGATGAATAAATATGTCACTCATACAGGAAATTATAGGAATTAATCAGTTCTGGACCAGTTCAGTAATAGTAACAGCGTGGTTACGTCAACAAGTCTGATCACAAGATAGACTATAGAAATTGTGATTGCTCTAAATTAGGACACTACTGCCTTCAGTACTAGGAAGGATTGGAATTGAAGCTGTATTCAAATTCTGCATTCTTGTGCCTCCAAGTTTACTGATTAGCCTGAAACGTGAAGTCTGGATAGGTCAGCCCCCAAGGCAGGGGGTTTGTGTTGGCCCTGCTCCAAAAAAGTACCTTAGCTTCATTTACTATTTGTTTTTTCTCTTTCATGAGTAACTTTTATAGACCTTTCAGTGAATTACTGTGCAAAAGATTACAGAATATTATTGTGACCATTGCTTTGTTTGAGGCTTTTCAAGCTGAAAGTTCTACTTTTTTTGTTGTACAGGTAGAGCTGCAAAAACATTTGTATTCTTGGTAG
>NW_008822980.1:0-1038 GCF_000699105.1 Pygoscelis adeliae | reverse complement strand
ACCTGGACTTTGTAACTGACAAGAGATGGAAACAAGAGGAACATGTGGATTTGGGCATGCTTGCAGCGAGCACCAACCTCTTTTGTAATCTGAAAGAACTTGAAGCATCTAACTTGAAATGTTGGCTCCCATACCATAAGAAGGGCAAGAACGATCTGTGCAGCCTGTTACTGAGCTGCAAAACCTTTTGGAAACAAAGAGTAGAGGGATTGAGGTGGTTAATTCAGTAGATCACTTTCTCAGTAACACTCATTAGAAAATGAGAGTTCCTGGCAATTTAAAAGCTTCAGATATTTTTTTCCCTTGGATGACTAGTGAAATAAAGGTTGAAGCCAAAGCTTGACAGGTCATCCAAAATATAATTGCTTCCATAACCTGAGCTAGCTGCAAATCTCCTGCTTTCAAGGAAACACAGATTCAAGCCTAATTCAAGTAAAACATGTACGTATTTGTTTTCATGAAAATATCATCCTTAATTCAACAAATACTCCCCTAACCTTTCCTCATACTATTCCAAGGTATTTACAGACAACAAATATATCCTACCTCAGCCTGCATTGTGCTGATCTAAACAAATTAATTTCTTCTACTCTGCTCTTGTAGGTTGTCTGTCTAGTGGGAGATTTGTCAGTCCTGGCTTGAACTCAGAGGTTCAATTTATCTTTCTTGAACATAACTGGCTAGACAATATCATACCATACAATTTCCTTCTTTACTGTAAATATCTCTCCTGACACAATTCAGATTTTAATTGGCCATTTTCATGGTTCAATCACAGCAGACACTCAGTTACTAACCTATGAGTTTGGTCTACTCTTTATACTCTTCTTTTATTTTCCCTTGAGGGGCTTACTGCACAAATGTTGTTATTAATGCTGAAGTGCATCACCTCACACTCTGTAGTACAACTTTTCATCTCAAATCCTTCAAACAGGTTTTAAAGTTAACATTTAAAATGGTGTGCAGCACAAGGTCTGAGTCCTTTGTGGCTGAGAAGGACATTGGATGGGATTTTCAACTCCCTGGGAAAACCATCTA
>NW_008822979.1:0-1037 GCF_000699105.1 Pygoscelis adeliae | reverse complement strand
TTTTGGATCTACGAGGGACTCCTAGCTGTTACAACATGACAGTTATTACTTGCTTAGTAATATTTATTACTAAACATTTATGTTTATTGCCTAGGAAACTTTAAAGGCAATTTTTATATATCATTGCAACTGGAAGGAAAATACAAACATTTCCAAGCCCTAGACTTGATTCACTTTTTAGTATGTTTCCTTATGATATGGGGTATATATTTTGCTGTGGAGCGATACAGTGGTGTATAGGCAGTTTAAAGCAGATACCTCTGTCTAAGACCTGGGTATGTAGAAGAGTTCAGATGTAATTGTTGGCTCTGTGCAGGACATCCCTATGTGGAAGCAATACCCTCCCTCCATCACCCTCCGCTGCACCTTCTGGTGATGCCGTGGCTGTGCAGGGCTCTGCCTTTCCTCACACCCCGCGTTTCTCTCTTTGCTGAGCTTGCTCAAATGTGTTTCACTTAGAGTTTATTGCTAACTTCAGGGCTGCCCCTTAGTCCTTTGTCAAAGATCTCAGGTTTGTTAGTCTTATTAGTCTGTTACCATGGCGTTTCCTTCATTTATATTCCTTTGTGAAAGATGCCCTGGTTCATACTGAAGCTTACAAACTACATTTTCAGTTAAATGGTATTCTGCAGGACTTGCACGTATATTTTTGCTAAACTAATTTTCTTTTGGGTTCATTGATCTCTTTAATGAAAGTCTAAGTATTTTTATGAGCCGAAACCTCATTACACTTTACAGAGGCTGTACTTTAAACCTATCTGTTCTGTTACTGTACATTTTAATAAAACTTTATTAGATTTCTCTTCTGATGAAAGACAGCAGGAAATGTTTCCTTCATTAGGAAGCTTAAGGTGCTGGGAAACTTAATGTTGCATTCTTGTTTTCAGATTAATTACGGGTTTTGTTATACCTGGTTAATGGGTCTTCTCTGAAAGGAATTCAATTTAAATTACCCCATAGAAGATAACTGCATTCAAGTCAAGATTATCTTTACACATCTGATCACGTGGTGGCTTTTCAATGAATAATAATTTTTT
>NW_008822978.1:0-1023 GCF_000699105.1 Pygoscelis adeliae | reverse complement strand
TTTTTTTTTCTCCATGTGTGATGGGGATATAGTGGGCAGCACAGAAACATGAAACCTGTCCCAGAGTTCCTAGAAAGGTAGCCTAGTCCTGTTTTCAGACATCAGAATGAGGACAACAAACAAGTGATCCAGAAACCGGTAGAACAGTGGAACAGAAAAAAGCTTCCAGTCTCCAGCTGACAACGTACATGCAAAATATTCCTTTGTGCACCTTTTCCTGTTATCCCGTATAACTTCATCTTTTTTCCCTTTCCTCATGCAGTTTTTCCTCCCTCTCCTTTTGGAACATGTCTCTCTGGTTCACGCTTGGTTTTTTTTTATTTTATTTTTTTCATCCTCATATGTGATCTTAGCTGTGGAATACTCTCTTGCTGTCTGTCTTCTCAACTGCTATCTAGTCGAACACCTCTGAGCATCCTCATAGGATTGAGTGCAGAGGAGTGGCTGTTGAGAACAGGCAAGGATAGTGCTTTTTCACTAGTTAGTCTTGGCTGAGTCCAGACTTATTGTGTAAGTTCTTCCTTTCTGTGTTTTAGCTAAAGCCACATAAAATGTTCAGAGAGCCTAGAAATTTAGTCCATGCATCTGAGTGGTCTTACAGAAGCAGAAAATGGTTGTGTGCTGGAAGGCAGCACTGAGAGAGGAAAAAGGTCGGCTTAAATGGGACTATTGGTATCTCTATTCCTTGGCTTCCACTTTACCTAGAAAGAGCATTTCTGCTGTGTAAATGAATAGTTGTTTCCTGCACAGTGTGAATCAAAGAGAAGTCAGTCTCCATTGCTTATAACTTATCCTTGTCTCAGCCTCAGGGTTGAAGAAAAGCAGGGTCAGACACAGTGGAAACCTGGGAGTTTTCCCTTACATTTTTGCACCCTGTTGTACAGTGGGACTGTGTGCAGTTGTCGCACGTAGCTGTCATGGCTGTATTTCTGGAGGGATTGAACCACTTTGGATTACTTACAAATGGTTTGCGCTGGGGCAAGCCTGAAATCTTTGCAGAACATAAAGGCTGGACAAAAAAAA
>NW_008822977.1:0-1019 GCF_000699105.1 Pygoscelis adeliae | reverse complement strand
TTGAGCTACGTTGCTTAGGACGCAATTCCCCATCCCTTCTTCCCCCACTCCCCATTTCAGGGTCATCAGCTTTAAACAGATCAGCACTTTCACTAGTGTGTTTGAAGCTCTTGGCAAGACATTCATTGATAAACTTGATGCTAAATGCTGCTTGCTGGTGAAGAAGATGGGAACCTTGGAGTACCTTATTTATTGATATTATAGCAGTGATATCACCTGTTCCTATGTGTGGTTGATGGATCTTCTTCATGTAGGGCTTTGGGATATTCCCAAGCATGACAAACTTTGAGCTTTCAGATCACTGGGATGAACCTTCCAACCAAGCAAGGAGGCAACCGTAACTATTAACTAGGGTAGCAAGGATAATTTGAAAGGCATTCTGATACATCCTTTCTCCATGTTTGCCACTGATAAAGAAAACCCCAGACTTTCTACAGAAGCGACATATTCATGCTGATCAAGTGATGAAGTGCTCAGGAGAGTTGGTACACTGACCAACTTCATGCTCTGCATCTTCAATATCACCCAGTCCAAGTCAAAGCCAGAACTCCAGAGGTTTTGTTGGCTCAAAGGGAACTTTTCTACCTTTACCTTGAGACCCAGAGCTCCTTCTATGCCAAGAACTAAAGAGCACCAGAGCAAAGGACTTGGCATTTCCTTCTGTTGTCTATATTGTGAAACTGTTTGCACAGTTCCTGGTGTGGTTTTGCCCCATGTCAGCCACCGCAGTCTCAGAAAATTCCTGGTCACATTTCAGTGTATAATATGGGCCAGGAACAATTCCAATAGGCAATTGGGATGCACACACTGTGGTTCAGAGATGAACGTTTTTAATCACATGGACGTGAGCCGTGTCTTGCCAGCTGGACTCAGGAACAAAGAATGGGTACCACCCATTTGCTTTACTAAGAGACTCAGAATGAATTTTTTTGTCATCTGAAACTCTGTCCAGGTGCCTCCTTTTTAAGCCTGCTGCTGATGCAAAGTGAAGCAATTACTCTTTTCACCCTCAAGTTTCT
>NW_008822976.1:0-1016 GCF_000699105.1 Pygoscelis adeliae | reverse complement strand
CCTCTGAGTCTTGGAGGGGAAGGGAAAGAAAAGGAGTCCCAAAGCCTGACTGGCGTTTGAGAAGTTGTCCCAATGTTTCCATCCTAACAGAATTGCTGAAAAGGGGGCGGCTGATCCCATGAAGTGAAACGTGTTACTCTTGGCTGCCTAATCACAGGTAGTAACTACGGGTACTTGCTTGATACAGGGCAGCTGTGTAATCTACGTGTAAAGTTGTAGTCAGAAATATGCTGCAATTTGTAAGCTACAAAATACAGACACATCAGAAATCCTGTTTCAAATATAAGAAATAACAGGATATAGAACAGATAAACTGCAGATGCAATGGATCTCAATTCTCAAAAATTTATTAGGTGAACAGGAAAGTAGTTGCAAAGAGTTTGTAAAATAATACCTGTTAAGCTAAATATAAGCTTCTTTGTTTAGGTATGGGTAATTTCTACAAATAAACAGCTGTTTTCCTTGTCAGCAGGAGGTGCTGTCATTTAAATAGTTAAACCTCACCATGGAAGATGGCTCTGGCTGCTTGTTTGTTACACTTACGGGTATATCACAGTAGTGAGAAAATTGCCAAGTTCTTACTCAATTAGCAGAAGCAGCACAGTGCCCACCAGCTTGCTGTTGTCAGTTCTCCCCATATCAGTTGGAAGAGTTGCCGGACATGACTTAACAGCATTGAAGGTTTGAGGAGATTACAAATCCCCTGACAAGCAAAATGAATGCATGGAGAGGATGGAGCGGGTTGCACGGAGGGGGAATGGTGTTTAGCTTGTTTGTTTTCTAATAGCAGAGCTATAAATGTGTGTGGGTATATCGAACTGCTTTAGCTTTGGGGGTTCTTCTGAATCTTCAAAACTTGTGTTATCTGGATGTATGCAGGCAAGCACAGTTTTATCAGTGAATTTTGCAGTATAAACAGTATTTGGGAGATCAATATTCATTATATAATTAGTTGTAATAAGCAGCTAGTTCCTCTGGGCTTTTCTTTCTTCCTGATTTTATTCTTCGTTTTTTTT
>NW_008822975.1:0-1027 GCF_000699105.1 Pygoscelis adeliae | reverse complement strand
AAACAATTCTATGATTCTATGATTCTACTGTTAATGAAGTAGTATCAGCTCATCCTGCTGCAAGTATCAAGACTACATGAGCTTTGGCTTTGGCATCATCCCTACGTCCTTGGACAAGGTTTCTAAATTCCCCCTTTGGATCTTCCCCAGCTTCCACCTCCTGGGTGCTGCTTTTTTGTCTTGGAGCTCAGTCAGTTCAGATGAGCAGCCTCTTGAGATGGTTGCTTCTCTTCATGGGTGTTCGGAGAGATCATTCTTGTCCTTGGAGGAGGCTGTCCTGTAAGGCCTGTCAGAGTTCCCGTGCTCCTTCACCCTTCAGAGCTGCTTCCCATGGCACCACTTGCATCAGTCTCCCAAGTACATCAAAGTCTTCTCCTCTGGAGTCTCAGGTCTGTGCTGTGCTGCTGGCCTTCCTCACACCCCTTTTGTGCCTGGGACCCCGCTATTTCATGGTCACGACAGCCGAGGCTGACGCTGATTATCATACCTGACCAACTCTTCCTGGTTTGCCAGGACCAGGTCCAGGTGAGCATCACCCTTGTTGGCCCACCTGGCAGCTCTGCTAGGAAGTCGCTCCAAGAGCCTCCAGGCTGTGGGCGCTGTATTGCTTTGCCTGGCCAATGAATGCCAGGGCACTTACAGTTCCCCATAGGAACTTGCTCATTAACCTGGAGACTTCTTCAGGTTGCTGACAGAAAACTTCTTCTGCCTACTCTCCCTGATCAAGTAGTTTAGAACTGCCAAGACAGTGTCACCCTCACGGACTTCTCCTCTCATCCTCACTCACACAAACTAACTCTAGCTGTTGCCCATCTCATAGAGGAGCTTCACAGATCTGAGCTGCTCCTTCACACAAGACGCATTCCCCCCATCCTCATCCTCCATGCCACTCCCTCCGGCAGAGCCTGTATCCTTCCATTGCAGCACCACAGCTCAGCAAGCTGTCCCACCACCTCTCATTTAATCCAAAAATGTCACAGCGCTGTGACAAGCCAGGGGGCTCCTCCTGGCAGTGCACATTTGGGCC
>NW_008822974.1:0-990 GCF_000699105.1 Pygoscelis adeliae | reverse complement strand
TTTTTTTTTTAACACAGTCATCATAATCATGAAACAGTAATGTTTCTGTTGGTGAAAATTCCCTGCACTGAAATTTTCTGAGAAAAATCATAATCTTTGGAATCATCAAGTAAACCAAATTATAATTCATTCCAGGTTCTTTTAAGTAGCTGCACAGTAGAGATGGGAACTGAGTCCCGTTACTTACGATGTTCTTGGTTGAGAACTAGGCAACGTTTTTGAAGGTGCGTCATACTGTTCTGTAAATCAAAAATGAATCAGTTGGTTTTATTTGCCTCACTTATAGCATATTTTACCCTATGGTCTCTGAGCATCAGATTAGAAAGTCACTTTCTTCCAGGACATAATTGTTTGCCATTGAGATTATTCATCACTCTAAACGGGGTTTCCTAATGAAATACTGTTTGTTCTCTGCTGAACTGCTGCCTTAATTTCTAGGTAATAAATGTATACAACCTCATAAGCATTTTCTAAAGTCATCACTGTTCAACAAAGCACAGGAAATCGTGCTCCTTAATCAATGTAAACATTTGATGTTCTCCTCAATGTATAACACACAACACACAAAACTGTCTGTCAATACACACATAACTGTGTTTTCTTTGGATTTCTACTTACTCTGATTCTGTGCTACAGATCCAACCTGCTGCGATTCCTAGAAAGAAAGGACAAAGTGCAAATTGAGAATAAAATAAATCAGCTCTCTCTTAATAGCAGCATATCGATGATTTGTTTTCCACATGTTAGTTACTGTAATAAATACTTTGACTAACTTGTCAAAGTATGACTTTCAAGTGTCCAATAGTCTAAGCTGGCCTGACATAGCTTAGCATGGACAGATATGATATGTGCTACTGCCATCAAAAATATGTGTTGCTAGCACATTAGTGGTATGTGCATTTTTGAAGAAATATTTAAAAAAATTTTATAAGAGCTGCCAAACCCTTCTGTTTAACACAGTCAGCAAATATTTTTGTTGATAATAAAAAT
>NW_008822973.1:0-1014 GCF_000699105.1 Pygoscelis adeliae | reverse complement strand
GGCTGAGAAGAGGAAGGCAATCGAAATGACCCGAGGAGGCTGTCCGTGCTGCCTGTGGAGCTGGCCAAGGGAGCAGAAAGAGTAAATGGCAAGAAGTAATGATCAGTTAAAATATTTGTATTACACATGGAAGAGAAGAAAATGGAAAGGGAGATAAATTATAGCATGCTAAGATTGCAAATAGTGACTTCCATTTTTCCTCTGTAACACACACACACCTTTCTGCCTGTTTTCCTATGGAAACAAAGCACTCTGATCCCCTCTCTCTGACTTTAACAACTTTTGAACTTATTGGCCAATTTTGATTAAATTTACTGAGAGGCAATGATATCAAAGACGATTTCATTCCCGTAAGAGTTGCCCTGGCCAGGCAGAGAAGAGAATTTATCCTATTTGAGAGAGCAGTGTAAACTCACCGTTTACCAAGCAACAAAGGATCCATGTGCGCACATACCTCTGCACGGCTGAGGAAGAAAGAGGACAACAGAGGTGTCCAAACACCAGTAGCAGCTCTGGCCAAGCTCATGGTCTTAGACATCAAGGCCAATCAAACACTAGACACACTGTCTTTCTGGTAATGTGTTTGGGAGACATGCTACTTGCAATGGCACAAAACAAGCTCTCCTTTTGCTTGCATGTGCATCACAGATTTCAAATTATGCCCTCAGGTAGGGTCAGTGCTTTGTGCTAAGGTTGGGGGAGCACTGCCCTAACCCCTAAGCACCCACCTGCAGGCACGTGCCTGCCCTTTCTACCTGGGGGCAGAGCCCTTTCCTGCCTCCGAAGCACAAGCGTGAAGCTCCCACCTACAGGCGAGTGGGAAGCCATTCGACACGGGTGCTCTCCTCCTGCTTTTTGGCTGTATATAGGCAGTGCTAAAAACCAGCCTGCATAAACCACCGGAATAGGAATGGAAAGCGTAACAGAATGATCATATGCCTGGTAAGAGGCCAAACGCTGACAGCGAAGAAGCCTATACGGTCTTGTTAACCTACTAAAATAACGTAACTCTTT
>NW_008822972.1:0-1028 GCF_000699105.1 Pygoscelis adeliae | reverse complement strand
TTTGTGTTCCTGGGCCATGCCTGATCACCTTCGCTGAAAGATTGTTTGACTCCCTACATACTGATGATGAAGTGGAGGAGCATCAGTGTAGGAAACTATTTTGCCAGGGAGGTAGAAGAATGCATCTTAGGCTAGTTAGCAGAACTCAGAAATTCCCAGAATGAAGAGAATTACCTATTTCCCTCAAATTTGTTGAAGACTCCCTTACTTGTCTGATGAACTGTGTAAGATACATTTTTAGAGTACTAAAGAAACTATTTCTTTCCCTCACTAGGTATTAGTATCATCCTTGGAGTTGCTGAGGGTGAATTTTTCATCCATGATGCTGAGATTCAGAAATCAGCCCTTCAGATCATCATCAATTGTGTATGTGGCCCAGATAATCGGATCTCCAGTATTGGCAAATTCATCTCTGGAACTCCTCGGCGAAAGCTTCCTCAGGCCCCCAAGAGCAGTGAGCACACGTTAGCTAAGATGTGGAATGTGGTACAGTCCAACAACGGCATCAAAGTGCTGCTGTCATTGCTGTCTATAAAGATGCCGATCACGGATGCGGATCAGATCCGAGCATTAGCCTGCAAAGCCTTGGTGGGTCTCTCACGCAGCAGTACTGTCCGGCAGATTATCAGCAAGCTCCCCCTCTTCAGCAGCTGTCAAATTCAGCAGCTGATGAAAGAGCCGGTGCTTCAGGACAAGCGCAGCGAGCATGTGAAGTTCTGCAAATATGCTGCTGAGCTGATAGAGCGTGTCTCGGGGAAGCCACTGCTGATTGGCACAGATGTCTCTCTGGCTCGGTTGCAGAAAGCGGATGTGGTGGCCCAGTCAAGGATCACGTTTCCCGAGAAGGAGCTGCTGCTCCTGATTCGGAACCATCTCATCTCTAAGGGCCTAGGAGAAACTGCATCTGTCCTTACTAAAGAGGCTGACCTACCCATGACTGCAGCATCTCATTCATCTGCCTTCACCCCTGTTGCGGCTGCTGCCTCTCCTGTGACCCTGCCTCGCACTCCTCGCATAGCTAACGGCAT
>NW_008822971.1:0-1015 GCF_000699105.1 Pygoscelis adeliae | reverse complement strand
CTGCAACTGGCCTGTGGGGCAAGTAAACAGGCTACACCCAGGGTCACCTTCTTCTAGCACACAAAATTTTTAAGGGTTGTTTGGGCATTTTGTCTTGCTCCCTCCACTTCTTCAATCTCCTTTGCATGCTATCCTCCACTTTCACGTACAAGATCTTTGAGCTCTTAATAAATCATTTACTGGACAATATTAAAAAAGATCTTAGGCTTTTCATTAATTTTGTAGTTGAAGTATGGAGGAAGAGAGAAATAGTTTTCCTACTCACACGTTCCTTGCTAACTATTAGGGAAAACAGCAAGTATGGCTTTCGGAGCACAGACATCCTCAACTTATCACTGTCAATTTTGGATGAAGTTAATCAGTCAAGTCCAGGTAGCTTTGTTCATAAACCTGCATTGTTATATAGGGAAGTAATTGCCTGCAGTTTAATATTATACATGAGGTTAAGTAAACGACCCTGAAAATAGCGGTTTAAGAGAAATTAAATACGTAGTAAAGTGAGCAGGTAGGAGGTGAAATAATAGAAATCATTCTCCTTTATTCTACCGAGAGTTACAAGAAAGTAACTTTTGGCTAATTATCTTCAAACTTTTTATGACGGATTCTATACTGAGAGCTCCAGACCTTGATTATTCAACCATTTAAGTGCTCCTTGATAAGAAATAATAGGGTAGGAGATAAAAAAGGCACTCTCCTGGCATGCAAACTTTCTTCTCCCACTCTATAACTGTTCTTCTAGTTAAACTGCTATTCCCAAGGGTCGTATGCAACAGCCGTCTATATTCTGATCTATTCAGAAGTACCTACACAGTTCTCTGATCACTAACATAATTAGCAAGATAGTTTCTCTCCCTTACGCCAGGTATTCCCCTTACAATTCACTTCAGTTACTTAAACAAGTACATTTCTTCACCTACCAAGTTGCACACTCAAGCTGAAGTATTTTCAGGGCTGATCACCTTCCACAAAACACATTCTCGGGTGGGTAACTATTACAGAGAAAAGAAAAAAAAAA
>NW_008822970.1:0-1026 GCF_000699105.1 Pygoscelis adeliae | reverse complement strand
ACCTCTAAAGGTTGTCTAGTCCAACCCCCATAAATAAGGCATCTCTATAGCAGATTTCCTTTACGTTACTAGCCTGTGGTTTGAGCTTGACTTCAGATGGTAAGCAAGCTGTATATAGTTTGAGTTCAGATTTTTTTTCTTTGTCCTGTACACTAGTATTCTTATAAAACACTGAGATAAAGAGAATAGGTTTTCCTCTCTTGTCAGCTTTGTACATAAATATCTCTGAAAGATCTTCCTCTGATGTTTTTCTGTCAGTTACTAAGTGATAGCCAGGCTTCTACAAGTTTTACTTAACATGCCTCTCCTCCAGTGAGAAAATCTGGTCCATTGAATCTCCTTGAACTGTAGAAAGATGATGAGGAGATCCGTACTGGAGTAATTCAGTAGAGTTATTTTCATAGTCCTGTACTGTTTAGAGTTACTACGCTCCTAGCTCGGCTTAAATGTGCGTGAGTCTGTGTCTTCACCTAGGGGTGTAACTTACAGAATTGTATTTGCAGATGAGTGAACTCTCAGTAGCGCACCACCATTGAAATTATTCCTTGAAATAAGGAAGTAATGAACCGTTGTAGTAGTTATCCTCCAACATATTGCAGTTGCCACTGCCAGGCATCTCTAAGATGAAACTAGATATTTGTATATTGAGTTGCTTTAATCCAGTTTTGGGGCAGTGGATGGTGATGAGTGGTTGTGGTGTCCCTTGCTGACAGTCTGACCGCCTTGTCAATGGGGTAGCCTCCTCTGTGGTTGCTACACTCTTACTGCACTCCACATTTGTAGCTTTATCTTAAGAATATATATATATAGTAAGACCTTAAAAAAATCAGTAAGTTGACTTCGGGCACGTGGAACAAGTTATTTTCCATAAAGCATCATTCATGAAAGACATTCTTGTGGGTTTTTGGATCCCAGCTGTGTATAGGACACTGAACAGTGTGACTGAGATCAGTTGATCTACCAAGAAAGCTTTTCTCAGTTGCCTGATGAAAAGGTTTATAAGAACAGCTGGGTGGTTTTTTGTTG
>NW_008822969.1:0-1025 GCF_000699105.1 Pygoscelis adeliae | reverse complement strand
AGTCCCAAGCATCATCTTGAACGTTGCACTACTCTGCCGTTACCGTAAACAGAAACAGAAAGGTAAGCTATTAGTGGAATTCTCTTGTACTTCTTAGTTCCTTCATATCAAACAAGAATTCAGTGGTTAACCATAGTCAACTAGGCCCATGCCCTCAAGCATCAAAGCCATCGATGGCAGACATGACAAAGGGCTGACAGGAGCCTCGTGCCCTTCTGGAACATGAGCTGGAGGTAAAGTGCAGTATTTGAGGATGTATATGAGGAAGAGGAACCCAGACGATGGGCTCTGACTCCTCTGCTGTGTAACACATCCTCCATTACACTGTTGTGTGTTGCGTACATTGCTTCCTCTTGCCTTTGACACATCTCCTTCTTCACAAATATCCTCACCAATGTCTGGGAAACCACCAGTTTTGTTTGATCGGCTACATTACAAAACACCTCCACTTTTAGTTTTGTACCAGAGAAGACACAAGCTTGGCATAAATTCCCTCCAGCACCCAGACCCAGGTCTATGCTGTGAACAGCAAAATTTTCTTCTGAATTTAAAGGATTTCCACGCTTTGACATGCATAATCCTTTTCAGTCATTTAGCCCATAACCTACAGCAGCAACTAGACAACCCTCAATTTACTAACACTTAGGCTTTTGTGAGTACAGCCTCAGAAAAGGGAGTCATCCTTTCTGATCTGTTCTACTTTGTTCTCCCTTCCACATGAGTCCAGCCTTAAGGAAGAAGTTAATATATGCTAAACAAATATTCAAAACATTTGTTAAAGAAATAAAAGGCAAAGGTTGACATGTAAAACTTACTTCTTTTGCAGGTCAAACTTCTGCTGCAGGTAGAAAAGAAAAAAACTATTTAAAATATTTAAACTTAGAAGGCACTGAGCTTTAAATGGGGAAGATGCCACTCTGTTGTTCCCAGCTGTGCTGCTGGACATCTTTGCATGGCCAGAGTCAGTGTGAAACTACTTGGCTCTCACACAGTTCTTCCTCAAGGATGGTGCTTCTCACGCAGCA
>NW_008822968.1:0-1009 GCF_000699105.1 Pygoscelis adeliae | reverse complement strand
TTTTTTTTGGTGAGAGAAATTCACTTTTCTGTTTGCTGTCGTATCAGCTTCTAGCCAGAGTTTTAGCTGCTGGTGTACTTAGCTATGCAGACAAGTCCCATTAAGAAGATTGGGACCTTTCTGTATAACCTCACACAAGCTGAAATGAAAGCCAGCCACTTCAGTTGATTGTATTCAATTTACATTAGTTGTTGGGTTCTATGACACCTGAAACTTTGATGTATAAAACCTCCTTGTACTTGGATAAATCACTGGAGCACAAAAAACAATTTATAGTGTGTAACTGCTTCAGCAAACTTTAATTTACAATTATCAGGCAATGGGTGTGGGTTTTTTAATTTATTGAGTTTGTGCGGGTTTTTATTTTTTTGCTTGGTTAGGGTGTTGTGAATATTTCAAAAGCAGTGTCTGATATTTGACAGATCTGAATTGTAAAGTCAGATATATGTCATGAATAGCACGTAACTAATTTGTTACATTTCTAAATATTTATCAATATTTATGTGAAGCTACCTGTCTTTGTTTCTATAAATACAATTATTGTAGAATTTAATTAATTCAGTACTAAGATTGGTTCTCAGATATTCCGAAAGATTTTGCAGAGACAGTTCAACCATAATGAAGAAATCTTCCTTTTGTACAAGTTATTAGTGGAATTCAAAAACTGACACTAATTCAAAGATGAACTGATGTATAGGTTAGAGTTGAGAGAAAGTCCCCTTGAAAATTAGGTAATAAGAATCTGGCTCTGAATGAGAAACTAAACTCTTGCATTTAGGAAATAGGTAGGACTTGTAACTAGGCCATTATCTGAATTAAGCACCTGTTTGTAACTAAATTTGTAATTCCATTGAAGACTAATTTTTTGGGTTTTTTTTGTTTCACAAATAGAACCATTTGATAACACGATTCTACTTTTTTGTTGTTTTATAGAATCTTTATTTTAACTTTTCTGTAAATGAAGAACTCGGTTCTAGTTCCTCTTCTTTGCAGACAAATGAAATCTCTT
>NW_008822967.1:0-1003 GCF_000699105.1 Pygoscelis adeliae | reverse complement strand
CCTTCTTCCTACACTTCAGAGAAAGGAGGTTTTATTAAGTATCATTTTCAATTGCGACAGACATGAATCCAGGAGAAAGGCCTGTACTTGCATTCAGCTTTTTAAAACACAAAACAGTGACTGGCGAGTACAAGTGTTATTATACAAGAAATCAAGTTACTCAAATCCTCTTCACTGTGAAGAGGGTTGAGATTTGGGAAGGTTCACAGAATGCTGAGAATGGGAAAAGGATCAAAAGCAATGTTCAAGGCATATACAAACTGAAGAAATAGGTGCTTTGAAGTCTATACTTTTGTTTTTCTCCCTTTAGAAGTCTATACTATGATATGGAGATAAAAGGCAGTGTGTGTTTGGGGAGGTCTTCACCCAGTGCTTTTTCTACTTTAAGTTCCACAGTTTTGTTTTTGTTAAAAAAAGTCATTTATAATTTAATACCTGTTTCAGGATTCTCAGATCCGTGGTGCTGTTAACATTGCACTTAATTGGCATTATCCATTTTTAAAAAGAAATTAAAAAGCAGCTGTGAACTTTGCTTCTGAGATGGAAGCACTGTCTCTGAACCAACAATGATTCCTGTCACTCTTGCTTTGCATCTTTCAAGGCCTGAAGTCTTTCTAAAAGGGGTGGATGGGAGTAATGCCACATTGAAAAGATCCAGTCAGAAACAGGGAATCCTAAATTATCTTTGTTTAGCTTGATCAAAGCAGAATACAGGTCTTCAGCCTTCCCAAGTTCCTTGGCAAATGCATCTGCTTGAAACTCAAATCGTCGGCTTAATACAGTCAAACAAAATGAGAGAACCTGTGGAGAGAAATATATTAAAAATTATTTTAAAATTCAGCTATCTGCAAGTTCCTTACAGTATCAGTTAATACTACTGTATCTTCCTTCCCACATCCCACACATCACTGTGGCTGTAGAATGATCTCACTAAGGTTTATCGAGGCCACACCTGAAACGGGGAATCTTACCCAACATGGAGCACTAAGCCTACTTATTAAAA
>NW_008822966.1:0-1024 GCF_000699105.1 Pygoscelis adeliae | reverse complement strand
AAAAAACTGTTTGTTTGTTTTTCAACCTGAGTAAAACACCTAGGATGTACCTACTTGCACAACAGTTTTTGATATAATGTATCCATAAGTGTATACATTCATCATCTTCAACCATTCTGACAATGAGAAAGTAGATGCATAATGATTTTTGGAGTATTTTGATTTGGGGAAAATTCTAAACTGTGCATTAGATATTGCCACGATTCACAAGAAGTTACTGAAGTTGAACTGGAAGGGGGATCATGCCCAGTTTTTCAGTGTTAACATCTTTTTGGCTCAGAGACAATAATACAAATCAGTCGGCTCAGTGTAATGATATTTGCCCACAGAATAGTTTGGACGCTGCTTAGAAGACAAGGTTTTCTTTGATTGTGTTTCACAAACAGTTATTGGCAGTGAGGAGAGAGAGGAATGGAGAAATAGGTTGGCTTGAGTGAAAGAATTGTTGTTTAGTGTTGTCTGTGAGTTAGAGTTGAAATCAAGAATAAGATTCTTTATGCTTATGACCCAAGCTTATGTTAATTTATTATGTAAAATATCAATATTCATTATATTCAGTATAACTATCTAGAAGGATCTCCTGCATTCAACAGATATTAACTATCTGTAGGATTTCATCATTGTTAATGTGTAAGTACCACCGCCTCCTTGCAGTTTGATCCAGTATGTAAAAATCTTTTTTTTTCTGAAGGAAGCCAGAACTTTCATTAATGCACTGTACCTGGAGGTCTTATTTGAGATCCTCTGCTGGGAGTGCTTGGAAGTGTATGTTTTATAACCCTCTACAATCTGGCATCAAATAAACAGAAATTTCCAGTTTCTAGTGTATAATGTAAAACCATATAGAAGATAGTAATCTTTAAGAAATAAATGAATCCTATAGAAAAATAATTACATCTCCTTCAGATGATTAAGTATACCCCCTACTGAATGGAGAAAGTAGTTTCTGTATCTACCAACTTACATGACAGAAAATAAAGTAGGAACAACAAAAATCCAGAATCCATAGCACTTTTTTTTTTTT
>NW_008822965.1:0-1013 GCF_000699105.1 Pygoscelis adeliae | reverse complement strand
TTTAATTCCAGTTGTTCATGGAGACAACAAAAATCAGTCCAAAGATCTGTCTCTATCAGGACTGTAGAAGGGAAGTTACGTACAAATGTCCCATTTTAATGTAAGACAGGAAGAGATATTTACGAGCAATTTAATGAGAACTAAAATTTCAAATCTGATTAATTTACACACTGTGTTTATAGATAAATCTGGGGAAGACCTTCCCACCATGTACTGTTTGGTGAGAGAATATCTTGTTTCCTGTTTGTTGGAGCTTGTTTGTTTGCTGTTCTACAGCTAAAGGTGACGAGTCTTCTGTTTTCCTGGATGGTCATGTGGGTCAGGGCATCGGCCTCACCTGCAAGTCACAGGGGTGGTTCCCAGAGCCCAAAGTAGTTTGGCTGAACAGCAAAGGACAGACACGGGAGGAGGCAGTGACCACCCAAAGCACAAAGACTTCTTCAGGCGTTTTTGATGTTGTAAGTTCCATGAATCTCGAACCAGGATCTGACAAGGAAGCCTCCTGCAGAGTAGTCAATAACCATCTCAATGCAATGCGTGAATCCCGAGTCCTGATTTCAGGTGAGTGACCTCCAGGATCAATCGCTGTCAGGACCAGTTGGTAGGCTGCTGTCCGTTGTCTCTCCATTGACCCTGGAGTGATCCTGGACACGCAGCCCAAGCACAGACGACTAGCATTTAGATGGATACCATGATAAGAAGTCCATCTTTATGTCTTAGATTACTTGTTACATTCAAGAAACCTCTTAGCTATAAATACTAATGCAGAGCTCTCGTTAGCTGCCACCCGAGAGCACTGTGCTGGTTTGGAGAGGGAAGGATTTAGAAGCGCCAATGGGGAGAACAAAGGCCCTACAATGCTACCAGGGTACCCAGCACAATGACCTGAGACAGCTGGAGTATGCTGATAGGGAATGCTAAGTGTCTGGTCCCATCCCCTTCTCTCTTCCTAACACGACCATGATTACTCTGAGCTTCAGCATGTGCCTCCCTCTGGATGATTCCTTAGTCTG
>NW_008822964.1:0-1015 GCF_000699105.1 Pygoscelis adeliae | reverse complement strand
ATAGCTGCTACATAGGAACAACAGATTTTAAATTAGGAGAACCCCTAGCAGAATACCTTTTATCACTGTAGTATTTATGTTCTATTAGTTCATTTGTATGCTTCATAAAACTCTTTCACCATGCCAAGCCTGGGACACAGATTTCTGCTTTCCAGTAATGTTACAGTATTTTTTGCCTGTTTTCCTAACAGTGGCAATGCTGATTTCCTATTTACTACGGTGAAAGACACTACTCATTTCACAAAGAATCAGGCTATCATAGCTTTACACAGAGAAGCATGACCTTCCATTACTTACTAGTTTTCTTAGCTAATCTGCTTAGATTATCATTGAAGACATGCATGTCTGGAAAGCAGGAATCCTGACAACAAACGGTTAGGTTGGGCAGCAAGCTTTTCCGGATGAAGGTGTAGGCTTAGATGAAAAAGCAGACTCTCTGAAAAAATACAGTACAAATTTGTACGGCTTGAGAGCAAGGGGGAAGCATCATAGGAGATACAACTTGGTAAGACACCATTTTTATACCTTTTTGCTTCTGGGGTGGCATGACTACTAGTAGTAGAGGTTACCAGTTTACAACCGAATCCATCAAAGATAATTCTGTAATTGTATTTCACTGTTGAACAGGACACTAAATAATTTTGTGAGCTTCTGAGACCACTCCTATAATTACATTCTGACTTCTGAGGAGAAATTTTTGGCAAGGTGTCCAACATAGGAGTATATGCAATCAATAGATACTCACCTGGAGTTTCTTCCAACTTTTCCATATTTCAGAACTAAAGGGACTGAAAATTTAAAATCATATAACTTTCTTGGGTTCTTTTCAGTAGCTTTTGTTTCGTTTCATTGATGAAGGTCTATGCAAGTACAGGTTCCTTTTCTAAACAATGATTTATGCAGTATTTCTGCTTCTGATAGCTGTAGGTGAAATTAAAAATTGAAACAACTAAACGATGAAAAACAAAACACAACAGAAAATAGTCATTGTTTGTCCTGATTTCGGCAGGGATAG
>NW_008822963.1:0-1012 GCF_000699105.1 Pygoscelis adeliae | reverse complement strand
GACACTAAATATTACCACTGTTTCAGAGTAATTGTTGCATATACCTGCATTCCTTCTGCACATGTTCATGTCTGCAACCTGCTTCCATGTACTGGCGACAGGATCAAACACTTCAACACTTTTTCTTGCCAAAGGACCATCATGACCACCTACCGCATACAATAAGTTGTTTAACACACCGACACCTGCGAACGTATGAAAATACTCAAAATTAACCAGAGAATGGTTTGACCGATACAAAGGAGAAACAACAAATACTACGTCCACTAACACAAATCCTTCATCCAGTCAGTGTTAGGAACTACTTCAGAAAACACTTGGGTCAGGATGCATTAAAGCAAAAAGACAGTAACTACAGCAAGACACTGGTAAAACGTCTTGCATGCCCATCTACCGTATTGCAGCATACAAAGACCCGGGCTGTTCTGCAACAGAAGATTTAGAAAATTCTGGACGAAAAATGATGTGCAGGGAAACAAGCATTGTTGAAATTTAGGACTAATTAGAAGTGACAGTAAATGAGACAGCGTGCTCAGCCAGCGTAACAGAAATCTGACAAGGTGATAAAGCGTTAAGTGAATTTTTAGAAAGTAAAAACTGTGCAGTACGGAGGATAAAAGCTGAATGGATAGACATTATACAATAGGGATGTTTCCACCGAAGTGTTGTAATACCTTGTAAGCATATCTATGAAACTGAAGTAAACAGAGTGAGCACCTTCCTCCTCCGGGATTTGGAGAACACCAAGGTTCCTTGAACCAAGCTTCAGTTATCAAAATATCCAAAAGAATATTAAAGGGTCTCCTTTACAACAAAAGTTTATCAATCTGTAAGCTTGGGATGAAGGAATAAACAAAGCTAGTCTATGTCTACTTGATAATCAGGCTGCACACATATTGAAAAGATGGTAACAGGGGAAGCAGAAAGGAAAGCCTGTTTATTCCTCACTTTATAATGCACTATTAAACCCAAACATAGTAGGTTTAAGAAATGGGGGGGGGGGGGGGGGGGG
>NW_008822962.1:0-1020 GCF_000699105.1 Pygoscelis adeliae | reverse complement strand
ACAGCAGTGCTGAGCAAGATAGACCCTGGGGTGGGATCCAGAGCGTGGTTCAAATTCATTAATTCATATTAATATATTTTAACCTTGTTGGCACATTCTGAATCTTGTTTAAACATAAGAGATTAGACTGTGGGGCTAGACAGATGAATACAGAACAGACAGGAAAACATTAAGGCAAAATAGGCTTATTTCAGAGGAAGAAACATGCATTTTTGCTTGTAGCACAGATGCAGCTTAGCTGACATTAAATCTGCACTTTGTCTTCTGTTGCTTCTAAAATCCCCACGCACATATCACCACTACTATACTGGTATAGTATACTGGTTCTCTCTTCAGGAAACCTGAGTGTCTGGTGAGTGTCCAGGTAAATCGATGGCTCATAGTTCTAAGCATTGCCAGTTTGAGGCAGCAAAAGGAAGAACTGCAAGATCCTTCCCCAAGACTGATCATCCTGGGGTGCACTCTGAGGGAGAAGCAAACAGACGGAAGTAAAACAAATCCTATAAATTCAATGCTAAAACTTAAATTGCAAGCATCACCGTAATCACTACTACTTTCACTGCATTGTAATGCATTGTGAGAGAAGAATCAAGACAATTAGTATTATATTATGTTTTTCCTCCTAACTTGGCTAAGACATTGCTCAGCCAGGAGAGCTCCCTTGCAATAGGAAAACGTGGTCGTTAGGGCATGACATCAAAACTGGACAAAGGCACCCTGCAGGTGATACTGGCGTACTGTGATTCCTGGGACAGCACTTTCCCAGGCTCATCATGCCTTGAAAATATTTCAGTAGACTATAAGAATCCACGCTGTAGATTTCACCGTTCTATAGGACACAAAGCAGCAAATCTCAATAATCTCCATGTATGATCTAGAGATAGGAAATCATGCACTTCGTAGTATGGTAATTCCGAGACCTGTGCCAATAGCTTCCTGTTAACACTAATGAGGATTTACAAGGTATTTGCCTTCGGCAGAGTCCCAGCCAGAGCTCCACAGGAAGGCAGGTCTGGTGTT
>NW_008822961.1:0-1005 GCF_000699105.1 Pygoscelis adeliae | reverse complement strand
GTGAAAGACTAAGACGTGTGCCAAAAGTAGGAACTGCAGGAAAAGAAGTCTTGGAATGATACAAGAAAACTGAGAAGCCCGGGGCTTGCCTGGTAAAGCAAGTGGCCTGGGCTGGGGTTTGAAGGATGAAAAATAACAAGTTTAGCACGTGTCAGAGGAATACGGCAGAAAGGCCCACGCCTGAAAGAGGAGGCAGAAATACACCTCGCTGCACCACACTCCCTGCGCGTCAGCCTGGCTCACAGCCCTTTTTCCACTTTCTCCAGAAGGGATTTCCTGAGAATCCAGAATTCACTTAAGCCACACCTTCCAGAAATTAAATTTCTAGCATATCTTATCAATCATGTGAAAACTAAAGAGAAAAGTTGATTGGGAGAAGAGGTCCAAACGCAAATGAGGTCAATAACACAAACTTGGAAGATAAAATACTGTATGAAAGACTGCTATCTGAACAGTATACATTGTATAGCAGTTCTATGAAATGTTGAGATCTTTTTGTATTTTTCCTGTCCCAAAGAACATCATTTCCAGATTTCAGCAATTCAGGTTGCTGAAGGTTAGTTCTTTTCAAAAACTATTGCTGCAAAATGCAGCTCACGCAGTACAATAGGGAATAAGCCATTGTTATCGTTATTGAATAGTTTCTTGCTTCAGGGAAGACACTTGAAATTCTTAATTTTCAAGCATTACTTAAATGGGTGATAAAAAGACATTTTAATTGTACCCATACCAGAACATAAGATTTTAGAATCTCTAAATGTAAGCATCTCTGTTGCTGGAGATATGCATTATTTAACTGCAATAGCTCTCATTAAAACTTAACTCCATTTTTCAGCTTACTCAAAACATCTCCTTCTCACGGTACCTGTTTTTGTAATTATAATAAACCAAATTTCTCTAGTGATGCTCCTTTAGTTGCAAAAACAACAGGTTTGTAGGATTTCTTCATAGCTTTGATAAACTAAACTTGATTGCAAGAAATAATTAGTAGATTTTTTTTTTTTT
>NW_008822960.1:0-1009 GCF_000699105.1 Pygoscelis adeliae | reverse complement strand
TTCATCATTATCAGATTAATTGCCATTGTATTCCTTGCAGTCATTTTCACTTATGTCTTAACTTTCCTAAAAAATCCCCAAACCACACCAGACTAAAAAACAACTCAAGAAAAAAACCACACCCTTAATAGTACATGTTTATGATATATGCAAATGACTCTGGTTGCATGGAAATACTCCCATGAAATTTAAAGGAATGCACCTTTGAAAAATTCTAGGCCAAGCAAAGGCGATAGACACCTCTTAGATGTCTATTTTTCAAACAGAAGTCCTGGAGACACGCTGAGACTCTGCAGAAAATACAGAACATATGAGCCACAGCTGCAGTGTTAACTGATGTTCCTTTTTAACCCCCCATGTGAAATGAAGTAGCACAATGCGCTCGGCTCAGGCATTGTGAGTTGTCTCCAGAATACGGGCTTTGAAGCAGAGCAGCTTCAGGATTCTGGCTTCTTGTCACCTGGGAACAATACCATTAGGAGGTGACTACAGCTGATGGTAAATGGTAGTAGCTACCTGGGTACATAAACTTAAGTCAGCGAGCAGAGTGGCTCCCGGTTCTGTGCCAGGTCTGGGAAGCTGCCATTCGGTATGGCAGCAAAGCTTGCTTTTCTTCTGCCTGACTCCTACTGTGTCAGCCAATGGAAGCGTGCTTTAGGATTCACCGGACCTTATACTTTACACAGTTCAAAATAATCTGCATCTTCCAGTGAGCTGTGTTCTTCCAGCGAAGTCCTCTGGTTAGGACACACTTATATTCTACGACACTAGCATCTGGGGAAATGCGCAGGCTGAGTCAATGATTCTGGCCCTGAATTACTGTCTGTATTAGTGAGTGTTCCGGCATATACTGTGCTCCGGTATATATCGTGCTGGTACCTTCTGTGCCGTCCGGCTCTGCCTGCTCCTCACGCTGCTTCTGCTTAAACTTCAGGTTGCCGTAGTGCATGACAGCCCCCGTCAGCTTGTAAATGGCTGTCTTCTCATCAGGAGTGAAGCCCAGGATGTC
>NW_008822959.1:0-1002 GCF_000699105.1 Pygoscelis adeliae | reverse complement strand
TGAACCACTTATGCATTGTAGTCTCCAAGATAATCCTAAATTTGGGCTCTCATCATATTTGTGAGTCTTGAACATACCCAGGTGAATCCCTGACTTAATTCCTCAACTCTTCCAAGACAATAGGTTTTTTTTAAATCAGCTGCCCATTTATGCCTAGTTATGCTTTTCTAGGCACACAGAAGCCAAAGTCAAAAGCCTTACTAAAGCGTAAAACCCAGTTAGCTCTCAGTACAACTCCCTAATGGTTTTGTTTGGTTTTTTAAGCCTGTGAGGTATGGGAACTGTACAAGTTCACAGGCACACAAAAGACTCTCGGCCTGATGGTCTTACTGCAAGGGGTGTATTTGCTTTAACTCAAGCTTCTACTTAATGCATTTTTTTAAAGTTACCATTTTTTCTCATCTGGAAAATGACCAGACTCGAGGCCTAATCCTGTTAGCTTTTGGTCAGAAAAACTGCTTAAATTTAGTTCTCTTTCTAGAAGAAACACAATTCTTTCATTTGGTTAAAGCCATTTACTGTCAGTAAGTGTTCTAGAGCAACAAAGTTTTTCTCCCTTTTAGATGACTCTCAGGTGCCAATCTGGCAAACACAGTGGCATTCTTAACAACGAAACTGAAGATCACCTCTGATGCCCAATAACTTTATGGCAGTAGCTGATTTTGCATCTCAATGACAAACACAAATCCTAGATAGGCAGTATTTAGGAAAATATTTATTAATCCATTTGTCTTTAACCTAGGAAGACTTTACATGAAATGAAAATACACACAAAGTGAAAATAACCTGCTATCTAAGGAGAAAGGAATATAGAACACCAGTTGCAACTTCATTCAAGTCCTCAGATGTTTGTTCATTTATATTAATAAAGAATTCAATAAGAGCAATAGAGAAACTACATACTGTATTTAAGAAAAACTAAGTGCCATACACTTCAAAAGACAGCTCGTACCCAAGTTACACAGCACAAGGATTCTTTATAGAATCATCGAATAGTTTGGG
>NW_008822958.1:0-1012 GCF_000699105.1 Pygoscelis adeliae | reverse complement strand
TGATTTGATTCTTGTAGGTTTACTGAACTTTATGTAGAAGAATTGAGAAATGAAGGAGACTTACAAATTCTTATCATGGATTATCTGAGAGGCTTGAATGTGAACAAAAATACAGTACAAGGAATTGTGAAGTAAGTTGGTTTTAATGTTTTGAAATCCTTGATGGAATAAGTCACAAAAAGGAAGTGTGTAACTGTAGTCTGTGGTTAGATTGTTTTGGGAAACACTATAATGCTCCCCTACGCAGCAGTTTGCGTAGCCTTAGGAAACAAAGGAGGGTAGACATTCGTTCCCTTCATTCTGAAGGTTTCTGTACTTGTGTGAAGGAGATTCACTTTTTCTTATTCAGAAATGCTTTCTTGGTGGCACCAGTTAAAAAGCATTGTTGCTGTAGTCCTCTTTTCCCATCTGAGAGACTAAAATGGTTTGTTTCTGTGGATCATACCAATGAAAGTCTTGTGTGTTTATCAAGTTACCTTTCTTTCCCCTAGTTTAAGGTGTATTATCTCACCTGAAGAACTGTTACATGTTTAGAATACTTTGAGTTTGTAGTCATTCTCTGTATATCAAGCTCACTCAAAAATATGGTTCTAAAATATTCTGTTGATTTGCTTCACTGACTATACAGATGGCAGAATTTGGCATGGCTTTCCTAACCTGGAGCTTTTAGAAAAAGTGACAGTTGGAGATAAGCTTAAGTGTTCATACTTTGGGTTTAATTCCTTAGAGCAATGCCCTGATCAGTAACAGCACTATGTAACTGGAAGTGGTTTCACTCTATTTTTGCAGCTTTTATTTATCTGTGAGAAAGGAAGCAGAAGCAAAGCTGGTGGATGGAACAGGCCACAGACCTCACTACAGTCTCCGTACACTTTGCAGGGCACTGAGATTTGCAGCGTCTAATCCATGTAGCAGCATACCACGCTCACTGTATGAGGTGATTACCTATGTTGGCATTTGTTTCAGTGTGTATTCACTACAAATACTGCTTGGGTAAAGGAAAATCCTCTCT
>NW_008822957.1:0-1000 GCF_000699105.1 Pygoscelis adeliae | reverse complement strand
ACAGAGAGACGCCTCATCCTGAACTAGGGAAAAGGATCTAGTGTGTTAGGGCATGGCCCTACCTTTGATTATAAATAGGTCCAAATGCATTACCTTGGGGAAGTCACAAGATTAGAACTTCAAAATCTTTAGATACCTAGGCACTAGAGGAATTGTGTATTTCTCCCACAGACCTCAGCAATAAGTTATACACAACAGCACTGTGGCAGCTGCAATGCAAAAGGAATAGATTAAATATTGTGGAGACACATGTGAACAGTGCCATTCCTGCAGCATCACTTACGAGATAACTATCCTAAGAGACCAAAATGGGACTTGATGTAAAGCAACCAAAATTAATAGGAGCCTATTCAGGAGTACGTCACAACTTAAAATAGCAGGACTTTTCTTACAGTATTATGAGTATTCTAGGAAAAGGCCTATTGTCACTATTATTTAACTGTTTATAGATTCTCTTTGGCTGGAATTGCCCACCTAAAATCCAACTTGTGGCAAAACAAAACAAACCTAGAGTATACACTATTTATTTCCTTTCAGCCATAGTTTTCAGCAATGACAAATGTAGAGAGAGTAAAGAAGGTGGCCAACTAAAATATGTCTGCAAATATCACTCTACTTCATTCAATTTCTATTTTCTCTACACAAGCCTTAGACTCACTGGTCCAGTCAAACTGCCTGTGTTTGGTGACAGAAGATGAAATTTCCTCCTCTAGTGGGTTTTCCAAAGCAGTAAGACATGCTCTGTTATAGGGCTCTTCTAGTTTGAGGTGTATAAAGCTGGGATTCACACTCAACTGAAGCTCATTAAAAACACTTTTGATTGCTTTTATAATGTATGGTGACATGCCTAACTCCATTAACCTACTGAGGCTTAAAATTATTATTGTGCTCACGATTCCTCATCACTAAAGGATAATAAAGATGTCACAGCATATTATTTTTAAAAAGTTGCCATTAAACAGACAAAGAAAGAGGTAATTGAGGTAATTGATCTGGTACA
>NW_008822956.1:0-991 GCF_000699105.1 Pygoscelis adeliae | reverse complement strand
GGGACAAGCCTGTTCGCGTGACATTGTCACCAGGACAAGCGAGGGTGGGGAGAAAGCAAAGTAGAAGTTGTTTAGGACAAGGTGGCACATGCAAGGTGTATTTCAACAGCACTCACTTTTTGACCAGCTTGTACAGACGCTTTCTGTTAAGGGAACGTGTATTTTTCTTGCTCGCGAATTCAAAGAGTTTGTCAGCAACAGCCTTATAATCAAACTGTTGGAGGAAAGTATGATACAGCTTTTCTTAGTTAGCTTATTCATGCAAGATAACCCAATGCGACTCATGTTATCAACACTTCAAAGTAGCATAAACATCCTTTAAACAGCTACTTCTTTTTCTCTGTTGAAATTTACACCCCCTTCACACATGTATACTGACTTTTACAGATGGTTGCTTCATTAACAGAACAGTTGAACTCAGTATCACTTTCTCAAACGTTCCTAACCTTAATTCTTACTCAAGAGAGAAGCCAACCAACTTCAAAACTCCCACAAACATTTAGCTAAATATCAGATTTAAAGTGTGTCATGCCCTAATTTTTGCTTCAAAGCCACAGACGCATGAAGCGTATCTACCTGCATATGTGTTTGACTGGCGGATCTGTCAAAAACACTACACTGCACTGGAAGAGTCTAAAAAAACCTGAATTGCAACATGTTACCCTCTCTCCTACGTATCCCATCATCCATTACTTTCGCTTTTACTGTCAATGAAACTTATGCTGATTGCTTCACCGCCCACAGTGACTTGGCTTTTGCCACACATTTTTGAACTCCTGAAACAGGAAGGGAGGAGCAGAAAAAAGGTACGGGAGAGAGGAACGAAGAATTCAGAATTTAGACACAGATTTATTTTCCTATAAACTACTCGCAGAGTACACATTACATAAATACCACCTTACATTAAAGCAGAAGGAGATTAAAATTTTGTAACGTGTTTATCCGATTAACACCCTTTACTTCTGTATCCCTTGACAGGGATAGGAAAAAA
>NW_008822955.1:0-1004 GCF_000699105.1 Pygoscelis adeliae | reverse complement strand
AAAAAAAAAAATCAAGTCATCAGTAAATTTATGAGGCAGCAAATTGATTTGAAGAAAGGACATTGAAGCATTGTCACTGCCTTAAAGCACTCAATGACTGGTCATCTTGCTCCATTTCTAAGACTACTTCTGCTTCCTTCTTCATCTTGCTCAATCTTCAGGAGTCCTGATAGTAACCACAGAGAAGAGACAATCCGATTTGCAAATATGAAAGCAAACTGGAAAACACTTACTGTGAACACTACTTTAAGATTGTTGAGCATATCAATTTCCTTTGGAAAGCCTCTACTCCCCCATCTCACCAAGTAGTTCTCACTGTTATGAAGATAAATATCTTATTGTCACATGATTTAAAAATTCTTCCCTTTCACAGCACATTAAAAACCACAGTACATAACAAAGGTTGCATAACAGACAATAGTCTGTGGTGATTGTTTAAATACCAGACTAAAAAGACCAGAAAAATGCTATACAAAACTACCATCAGTAAGTTTGGAAAAATAACTTGAACATAAGTTAGAATGGCACCTTTTTTGGAGGAGACATTATCATCAGTCTGTTTGACAGCAATACTCAACAGAATCTTGATCTATATTTGAATTTATAAGTTACTCCCATTTTGTCCCCTTCCCCATTTCAGTACTTTGCTCCAGACACCACAACATTCCCCATCAAGAATCATCTCTTAACTTTGAAGTAGTCTCAGGCTTCTCCAAAATTCTGAAATGTTCAATCCAGGAATTACCTATCAAAATATTTGGGTTCCCTTACCCTAGAATTCTTTAATAGCCGCCAACAATTAGATCTGTCCACACTTCCCTTTCCTTTTTGGTCTCTTCCTTTTATTTCTGTATTCTCTGTATTACTAGCATGTTGGCAACTGTTTTACTTCATTTTGGCTAGCTCCTTTTGCTACTCTTTTGCAATAAAAAAAAGAAAGCTTACCTTATAATTGTTAATTTCTGTGGATCGTATAGTGACATAAAGAGTTCTGCGTCCTCTCC
>NW_008822954.1:0-1015 GCF_000699105.1 Pygoscelis adeliae | reverse complement strand
TTGCGGCACCTGCTCCGCCGTCCTTGCTCGGGAGTAGTGGGGCAGCGCCCTGTCGGTGTGATGCCTGCCTTGCCCCCACCTGTGGCACCTGGCGTGCCTCCTCCTGCCAAGAATGCCCGCTCCACTGCTCCCCTGCACCCAGAAGGGGCAGAGCAGGGTTGGGAAGGTAAAGCCCAGGATCACACAGGGATTTTCTTGTTGCAGCATCTTCTGCAGTCAGCGAGGCAGTGTTTCAGAGGAGTGGAATACATAAACCCTCAGTCTGGTGCACGTGTGTTTGAAGAGACAGAAGGAAAAGAGGTATGTGGAGGCACATGGGTTATCCGGTGTCTGTATGTGTGTAACTTTGTGCTGTGAATGGGTTAATTAGTCAAAATGAAGACGTATTCAGGAGTCTCCAGGAGTTCAGGCCTTCTCTTGCATTGTACACAGGTGCAGAAGCCATGTAGACTTCAACTTAAACTCGCCCGCTGCACGTGAACGAAGGTTTTCCTGGCTTAGCATAATCTTGCTCTTTTCTTTAATACACAAGTCTGACTTATGAATACTGAAGCAGACAGAATGCAGAATTTTCATTAGGTTGGATTATTTGCCTTGTAATGTAAGGAGAAAAATAGTCCAACTCGGACTGCGTTCTCATGTAATAAATCATATTCTCTAGCATGCATGAAATGCAGGAGGGTACCCAGTGATTTTTAGAGAAATACTGCACTGTTTTCACAGGAAGGTGTTTTAAAGGTGTCTGGGAATTGCAGATGAGCAGTGTGAGAAATGATATGGGGAAAGGGTGTATCACTTGATACCGTACTTTAAAAGCACCTCTGGGACCTGGTTATGACTTTAACACAAAGGTGCCTCTCGGCAGTGAAAGAAATGCATTTATTTGGAATAAGGCATGTTCATGGTGCTAATGCATAATTGATAATTGATGTAATTAGGTATTACATTACATATAAGCCTGTATTATTACAGGTAGTTGCTACAAAAGCACATGGAATTCAGTGTGCATTAGAGC
>NW_008822953.1:0-994 GCF_000699105.1 Pygoscelis adeliae | reverse complement strand
TTGTTTGTTTTTTGTCAGAGCCTGGCTATGTTGCTACACCAATTGCGATGGTTCAAGCAGCTGTCTCTCTTCTGGAAGATGCAGCTTCTCTGCCTAAACGGTAAGTACTTTCCCATGCAGAAGAGCTTGATTTCCCTTAAAGCTACTGTGTGCATATGTTTCTCTTTGAAAATACAGATCTCATAACCCTGTAGATTTCTGTGTTACCTCACCCAATGGCTGTGCAAGGGAGATGCTTCACCACAACCTGATTTAAAGGCACTTCCTCTTCATCTGCCTTTCAATTTGAAAGGATGTAGTCATAGGTTTTTAGTAATGCTTTTGCAGCATCTATTGCAGCAGTGCCTATATTTTCAGTTAATGGAATGGTTTCTGTTTCTGCTGGATGCAGAAGTGAACCTGTGAATATAACCAGCTTGCCAAATTCCTCGTATGCTCTCCTGTGGGGGAGAAAGTGGCTTTTTCTTCCTTAGGCAGGGAAACACGTCTTTGACTTCAAAAAAAGGTGTCACTCAATCACTGTACCACTAATGTTTTTCTCTTTTGATTTTTATTAACAGGGGTGGTGTATATTCTCCGGGAGCTGCCTTCTTTAAAACAAAATTGATTGATCGCCTCAACAAGCGTGGCGTTGAGTTCTCTGTTATTAGCAAGCCTGAAGTCTGAAGTCAAAATGTAACTGTATGAAGTAACACCTTTCCTGGGTCTAACTCCAATAAAACTCATTTGGCAGCAAAAGCCTAATCATAAAATAGTTTCACTGCGCTAGTGTTTACAGCAGAATAAGAAGAAAAATTGAGTTAAAAATTATACCACTATTTGCTATAGTGAGCAAACCCATAAAGGGTATTGAGTTATAATTCACAAGCATATTCCATCAGTGACTTACTGGGTGTTATTTCTAGAATTTTGTTTAGTCTCTTTCATCTAAGTTTTAAGTTACTACTTAATGGAACCATTATAGCATCTTGTGGTGGCTTAACCTCAGCCAGCA
>NW_008822952.1:0-1013 GCF_000699105.1 Pygoscelis adeliae | reverse complement strand
TGCAAAGCTTCGGCCATCCTCATCAAACCCATTACCTACTGCTAGGGCTTCGTCGCTGCCTGTCTGCACCGGCCCCGTGGCCAGACCAGTGCCCTGCTGGGCCCCTTTGCTGGGGGGGAGCGGAGCGGGTGGCAGCGGGGCACACCCTGGGCTACCAAGAGATTTTTTTCTTTCGCCTCTTTTGTGGAGTTCCTCTGCTTCCCTTGCTGGGTTCTTCCCCTTTGAGCTGTTTTTATTTTAATTGCATTATAATCAGGCTAACACATTGCAAACCCTGTACTTCTGAAACATACCTGCTCTGGAGAATAAAATGTGCTTTGGAAACATGATGCCTGGATGAGCATCACGGGAAAATGTCCTTATTCTTAGCTGTACAAATAATCAGCCCCTTTCTCTTCGGGGTTTCTGTCACCCCCTTATTAGCTGGGGTGGGGAAAGGACAAAGATTCCTTATTTCCTAGTAAATCTGAATTAACCCCACATGCTGAAGATGTGGCCTTGACACATACACCTGGAGAGGTGTTTTCACCCACCCTGGCTCTCAGTTCAGCAGTTGTTAAAACCTCCAGTAAAATCCTGTGTCTAAAACAACACCTACAACCTGAAATACCTACTCCATGCCTCCAGCACGTTCGTACAGGCTGGTACGGAGTGAGCAGCCGTGCCAGGGCAGTGCCAGGTTTCTTATGAAAAAAAGCTGTGGGATTGCAGGGAAAATATCAAATAGGGAATTAATTTTAATAAAACACAGCTACATTTAAATAAAGAAACGGCAAGTCTGATGCTGGAGAAGCTTCGGGGAAGGACAGGTAGCTCCGGGCGCTTTGCATGGCACTGCCAGCCCCGAGGGGAGAGGGGCCGTTCGGTGCCTGCTGGGCACCATCCCGGCCACCGGCCTGGCAGGCTGGACGCCTGGATCACCCGGCGCTCCCACTAGTGCCCGGCGCTCCCACGTGCCCATCCCGGCACAGTCCCACCACAGCACGCTTGCACCATGGCCACGGGGTGGGTTG
>NW_008822951.1:0-989 GCF_000699105.1 Pygoscelis adeliae | reverse complement strand
GTGCATCAAATGGGTGTCTGCACGTCAACTCCTTGACTAAGCTCCCATGGCAAGTAATGGAGACGGAGGGCAGCAGGGAGGTGTTCAGATGCAAACAGCCAGTGACTTTTGAGGTACCAGAGGTGGTCCAAGACACATGCAGGTAACTGCAAGCTCTAATGAAGCAACTGTGAGGGACAGGACAGCATCTGAGGGCATCATCTTGAAGACTGGTGGGGAGTTCGTTTGGTCAAATGAAATGACAGCTGATGCCCCCATTTAGGACAATGAAACCTGTCCCTCCTCCGTATGTTCAGGGCAGCCTATAGAGGTATTTGTCTGAACAAATGGAATCTTGTGCCATAAGGAAAGCTATGTCTTCTCTTTCTCTTCTCCATCAGTTGTATTTCCTACATCTCCAGTGACTGTTATTTCAGTTGTCTCATGGACATCCTTTCCTTGCCTATCTTCATTCAAGGAAGCAACTCAATTCCCTGGACAATGACAGGCCTCTAGTGCTACGTGAGATGCCAGGGCTCTTCAGCACAGCAGCATGTGGGAGGGACAGCACGGGACATGCAGCTACCCCAGATGGCAGCTGAGACAGTTTTGGTGCTTGTGCTCCAGCGACTGATTCCCACCAGGGTGTTTAGGCCATGTCTGTCCCATCTCTAGCACGTGGCTTCAGGCAGGACACGACTACAAGGAACACATCACCACCAGCTGGCACACCACTTGTGTGCCAGCGTTCTCAAAAGCTGTTGGTTCTTCTCACCCTCATCCTTTACTCACCCCCTTGAAGACACAATCAAGGAACAGCCCAATGATTTTCACAGTGTTCCCGAATCACAGGATGTCCATAGCCAAGGACATTTTCAGCAGCACCTTGTCTTTCCTGGAGATCAGCTTCACCTCATCGACAGGTCCTCCCAGGCTGCAGAGACACCCCAGACAGCAAAGCCCTCTCCTGCTAGGCCTTCACAGTCCAGCCCTGCTTCTATGTGGTGTTT
>NW_008822950.1:0-980 GCF_000699105.1 Pygoscelis adeliae | reverse complement strand
AGCTCAGCCTGCCGTGCCTCTTTAGATTCCTGCCAGCAATCCAGCCCCAGGAGGAGCTGAAGCAGCCCAGACCTCCAGCTCGGCCGTCGTTGGAGCTCCCTGGGTGTGCTCCGCAGCCCTCAGGAACGGTACGCCCCGCCCTAGGGATCTGCCAGCCCTGTGTCACATTTCGGGCCCCGGGCCGGGGCAGAAGAGGCAGCAAGAGCTGCCCACCGTCCCTGCCCTCCTGCCCAGCCCAAGCCCGAGGAGACTAACGCTGCATGTGTTGTGTGTGCGTGGCCTCCAGGGAACGAGGTCCCTCCGCACTGAGAGGGAAGAAAAACGGCTCCGGCTGCTGATGGCATCCAAGCGCCAAGAGGTGGAAGCGGAAGTGTGGCGCCAGTACCATGCCAACAGAGCGGGGCGGAACACGGAGCGAGGCCAGGTATGGCATGCACTTCACAGCCCCCAGGAAAAGGGCATTTCCCCTCCCCGCTCCCTGGGAGGGGAGCAGGGAGGGTCTCCCGGCACGGGCACGGCAGCGGGGCGGTGGCCAATTGGCCAGGCAGGGGTCTTCTGTCTGCCCGCTGCCCTGCACATTGCCCCGCGGGAGGAGCTGTCCCTAGGGCCCCAGGCCACAGCGCGCAGCTGGCTGTGGCACGGCCACTCTGTTTAGTGCCTGTACCTCCCTGCGAGGGGTCAGCACCACTGCCTTGAAGACTAAGCCAAGCCTGTGCAAGTCACACGCCTGGGCTGAAGCCTTGGGAGCAGCCCCGGCTATTGGTGGCAGTGCTTTAGGAGAGTCTCTTCTGCCTTTGCAGAGCCCCTGTCGCCACCTGTTCGAGGATCCCCATCGCCCTCCCCACCTCCTGAGAAAGGCCTACGCCGAGAAGCTGAAGAAGGAGGGGCTACAGGAGAAGGAGAGATGCCAAAGCCCTGCAAGGCAGAGGGCATCAGAGGGGCGGGCAGAGCTGCACCTCCCCGGGAGAGCACGGGAAGGG
>NW_008822949.1:0-1003 GCF_000699105.1 Pygoscelis adeliae | reverse complement strand
TTTTTTATGAGCTACCAGTTCCTGGTTATTGATGCAATAGTTATATATTCCCTTCGCCCATGTTCCTAACTGACTTATTTCTCACCTTTTTTTTCCCAATCTGAAACAAAAATCAATTGATTGAAGAGTCTTCCACCCCACACCCCTTTCTCTATGACATGCAGTTTCAGTTCAGCTCTGCAGTTGTCCTATTTTTCCCGTAATTTGACCTTGAAGCTTTAATCTCTTGCACGTGACATGATGCAGTATGTGAGAGGCCCAATGTTTCCTGAGTTGGTCCCATTATGCTGCTCATTCCTAGATGGAAACAGGAATTTTCAAACATCCAGGAAGGATGAGGTGGAGAGGGAGCGAACCATCTATGCCTTTCAGCATAGGTGTTTTCACCTCTACAGCCACCGTCCGCTGTCAGCTGGCTCAAAGGTGAGGGGGCAGCTACAGAGTTTTGCATAGTTCTGCTCTAACGCTTTGCTTGAGGAAATGGTTTCATGACCTGTCATCTTAGATCCACCTTAAACTCTGAGTTATACTAGAAAGAAGATTCCCCCGTGGTGTCTACTGACTCCCCAGACCTTGATGTGGATTTGCAGAGTACTTGTCTCTGAAGCTCTTTATAATGCTGTTTGAAGGCAGTAATGGAAACCGCCACTTTTTACAACATTCACTTGAGTCCTTTTTTTCCTTTTTTTTTAAGCAGGAAAGGTAGATTTTTTTTCCCCCCCGTATAATGTGAATCTCATAAAGCAGAAAAAATGTTCTTTCAGGAAGAAAGCATGTTGCTGAAAAGTCCAGTGACTGGTCAGAATTGTAAAGATCACTTTTCATTATGAGGATTTTTCTCATTGCTCTTCACTAGGGATATTGAAATATGTCGAGGCATCTCACAAAGTTTGTGTCGTTCATGCTGCTTGTTGTCAGCAATGACTGGGTATTAGGATTCTCTGCCATAAATGCAAGGAACATAAAGGCCAGAAATAAGGAACAGGTCCTTGGGAGCCTGACT
>NW_008822948.1:0-997 GCF_000699105.1 Pygoscelis adeliae | reverse complement strand
AGGAGGAAAGCAGCACTGCTCGGAATGAACGTGTGCTCTGACACAGATGCTGCCCTGTTTCTGGCTGTGCGCTGGGTGGCCAGACAAGTCGACCAGGGAGCCTTTTGCCCTGCTAGAGATGGCTGTGAGGGTTGTGTCCCTGACCGCCTCCTTTGTCTCCTTCTGCCTGAGCACTGCAGTTATCGTTCTGGGAACTGTCAGCACGTTCCTACCTGCTTATCTTAGGTGCGCGGCTCCCCTTGGGCAGCCTGGCCTGGCGTTTTACAAGAGGCAGCAGTGTTACAAGAGGGTATGAGTGCCTGCAAGGATGTTCAGGGCCCTTGTGACCGAGAGGATTTCGAAAGGTTGCGCTGTGGCCTGGCTGCACCAGCTGGAAGCTCTCAGCACTGGAAAACCTGGTTCTGGCACTGGGGAGCCTGGGGCCCAGCACAGGTGGCAGTTGATTCCCTTAGTTTGGCCGAGCAAGTGGTTTAACCACTAGGCGATGTGAGTAGAAAAGCTCCCTGGGGCAGAGGTGTGAGATCCCAGGCAGCCCTCAGAGTGTGTTGCTCCACCCTTTGGGCTGAGGTTTGGAGGCGGCTTTGAGCTGGCAGGGGGAGGAGAACACAGGAGCTGGCAAGCTTCAGCTCCCACTTCCTGGGAGCTCCCTGGGCACCTTGTTGAGTGGGGAGCGTGACACGGTCCAGGTTTACCTGGCAGCCTTGGTTGGCCTGGCAGAGGCTGGTGAGACACGGGTGTCAGGCTGGGGAGGAGCAGGGCAGTGGGTCGGTGGGACTGTCAGCGCTGGAGGGGGATGAGGGGAGTCCTGACCCTCTGGCAAAACCGGGAGCTATCCTTCTGGGAGAGGGGAGGCTGCAGGTGGCGCGTGGCAAAAGACGGGAGACGTGTTGGGAGCAATGGGCGTGAAACGGGGAACAAGACTCTACACATCCCTTTTGCGGATAACGCAAATCCTCCTATGTAGTGTTTCTACATGCATGCCGAGAGAGAGAGAGAG
>NW_008822947.1:0-990 GCF_000699105.1 Pygoscelis adeliae | reverse complement strand
CATAGCCACTAAGGAGCAGATTAAGCCAATATCTCATCAGATATATCACAACAGATATGTGCCTGTGCTTCAATCTTCGTCATTTTTGGATTTTAAAGGTTACCCAAATGAATTCACATTTACTATCTCAAATACGAATACCTTGTAAATCAATGTAAAATATAACCTGTGATAACTGAACTTCAGAAAAGTCTTCTAAGAAGTATGAGCATTTTTCAGAGTTAACGTCATTACTACAATTTATGGCAAACACTTATACTTTCCCAAAGTTTTAATAATTTCTCTAGTGTGTTTAATGGTAATTTAATGTTAATTAAGGACTTCTAGAACAGAATGCAATAAATAAAGTGAGAAACAAGGACTGGCAAAAATTACTATGTTTCATGAGATTGTTTTTCACCCTCTCTTCTACACGCTTGTCTTTTTTTGTTGGTTTTGGTTTTTTTAATTCTCTATACAATCAATCACAACAGGCTCATCTGGGAAGTAAAAAAAAACCCACACCACTGCATGTAAACTTCAGCAAAATTCACATTGCTTTATTCCACAGAGACAATATCTGATGTTTGCATTTAAGTCTGTATTTCACTTAACTACGTAGTATATGACTGAATATAACACAGTGAAGAAACTGCTATCCTGTTTAGGTGCTCTTCACTAGTACAGACAACTTGATATTTAGGACTTGAAATATTTCACACCTGCTTCTGCTGCTGTAATTCTTGATGACTTGGAAAAAAAGTTCTACCAACAAACAAATGATTTCAGTGAAGCCTGACATGAAAATCAAGCCTTGATTTCATCTCCTTGCTCACTTTCAGACACGCACAGGCTAGAAACTCTTCCCAGGAGATCTTGTCCTGGAAAGGTAATAGAGGTCTGTCTTTTTCTGTTGTTGTTCAGGGTTTTTTTTTAATTTAACAAGCATCCAGGTTCACCAACTCTATCCCTTCCAAGAAGTACCACACTGAGTGTACATGTCTGCCATAG
>NW_008822946.1:0-997 GCF_000699105.1 Pygoscelis adeliae | reverse complement strand
AAAAAGAAATTACTAAGAAAATAAATCTTTTAGCCTCAGAAAATTACTGCATTGATAGTTCTTTTGAACTATCTATTACAATTTCTCACCATTCCTTCATTCTCTATAAATCTCAAAAATAACTAGCAATGGTATACACAGCACACGAACGCTGGGTGACATCTGACTGTGCAGGTTTGTGTGTCTGGAATTCAGAGGAGAAATGAAATTCACCTTTGCTTAAATGGGAGCTTTACCCACTGCTGCAACGTGCAGACTCTTTGTGTGACACGTATAGGAAAAGGACTTCAAGTAACATCTGTGACCTTTTCCTGGCCACCAAAATCATTCTGCATTTCACTATCAGATACACACGAGGTCATCTGGGTATATCAGTTTCCCTCATTCCCAAAATGTCTTTGTTGTCTAAATAACTTTTTTCCCTGTTAAAGACAAAACAATTTCAGCTATTTTAGAGTTGCCATTAATATCATTTATCTTGTTCATTAATGGGCATAATTATGTTTACAACTCTATAAATGTTTTTCTTAATGTAGTCAACTCATTTGTCTGGCATGGACCTATTCTGTTTTTCTATTATCCATATGCTCATCAAAAACAATGTATAATTGACTGCATAGTCTTATTTGCATGTCTTCCCATCTGTCCTTGTCAAGTAAACTTTATTTTATTATTTACTATGGCAAATTAACCTTCTGTGCTCTTGAAAAGTGATTCAGTCACCTACATAAGGTAATTTATTGTTCTATAGAATTTGCAAGGCAGATACCTCTTTGCAAAGAAGGGCCCTATTATTAGTGAATAATAAGGGAGGAGAGCAAGCACATGGGCTGTACCTACTCCCCAGCAGGAACAGCACAGGATTGCATAACATTTTGTGAAATTTTCAGATCTGGGAACTTACTTTCTAAATGATAAACAGCAGCGATAACAAGCCTTCCCTGCTCAGCTGTGCAAGACAAGTGAAGGAATTAAATAAATAAATAAATAAATAAAA
>NW_008822945.1:0-1005 GCF_000699105.1 Pygoscelis adeliae | reverse complement strand
TTCTGGATGCAAATGCGGCACTACGAAGAAAATAAGTTTTCAACTCTCACGTAAGTTCAAAACACATACGATTGTTTCATATGCTTTGATATCTTAGAAACTATTGAACTATAGAAGTCCTGACATAAATAAATCCAACTCCTGTTAGAGTCAACAAGAGTTGCAACTGCATACAAACTGCATAGGAGCTATTATATAGTAAAACGCCAGAAGGCATTTTGCTTTCTATTTTAAACTTTGCCTCAAATTTTCCATGCCTTGGCAGGTTGTTTTTACAGGACTTAGTGATTTCTTTTTAAAGCAAAAAATAGTTGTAGACTTTGAAACCCACTGTTAGAAAGTGTTTCTAACTTTGGATGCACAAGGCCTTGACAACCAGTGCACTGCATCTTATACAGTCTTTTAAACCACTACAAAATGACTGCCACTTTAGAGGGAGGACTGTCTTACGTTAACACAAGCAGAGTGGAAGATACCTGATCACAGGGTGTAGGGCAATAATGAGAGGGTACATGCTCCAAGCAGCAGCATTGTTTGCTTAAATGCAAATATTTTCCAAAGGAGTGACTTTTTCTGGCTATTGAGTAAATAACTTCTGGGTGCCCATCAAACATGGGGTACACTTCAGCAGGCTTGCAGCCTCCACGGAAGAGCTTCACACTCTTGACCACTTTCCTAGTTAAGTTTCAAACCGAATAGTACATAACAGCAAATGAACTTTTTCCCAAACCCACGTTTTCTTTTGCACAACATCCATATCTCAGTGTTGAAAACAATAAAACAATCTTTGTGCAAAAACCAAAAGATATTTTAAAGCCATTTTGAATTAATCTGAGCAGAGCCTTTAAGTCTACTCCCCTTTGTAAGTACAATGTTTAGGTCTGGTCTACATTTGAAAGTCTGCAACTCGGCAATGATGTTAGTTTAGAATTTTCTCACCACCAAAAGAGTTATATCACTGTCAGAACCATTGTCAGAGTTATACCGATATACCACTATGCTCAC
>NW_008822944.1:0-1003 GCF_000699105.1 Pygoscelis adeliae | reverse complement strand
TATGATTCTATGATTCTATGAAGTTCATAAAATCCCCGTGCTGGATCCGGGGAGTGCAGCTCCCCGCCCGAGCGAGGACACGGGAGCCCAGAGGTCTTTCCCGGGATGGGCAGAGCAGCGTCTTGCAACGGGAGGTCGTTGCGGCACGTGGTGTCTCAGCCAGTGAGACTGGCCCAGTAAGTTGGAGCCGATGCCTGCCCTGGGGGATGAGCACGGGTACCCCCCGCGTCTCCCGAGAGCTCGGGCAGGGCACGGAGAGGGGTTCCCCGGAGCTAACGGAGTCCTGACAGTCCTGCTTCTCCCGTTTCATCGCTCGTTAGGCTCGCGGGCCGTGCTCAGGCTCGTCGGCTGGTGGTGGCAAGCTAATTTCTGTGGCGTCGCCAAGCCGTGTGTAGGATGCGCGAGTTGTAAAGCGTGGGGACGGTCTTGAGAACGTTGCCTTTGCAAGAGAGAGGGTGAAGGTGGAAGGAGTCTGGCAATTAGGGAGCACGACAGAAATACACGTTACGGAAAGCTCGGGGCGGGCCACGAGTGAGAACGTGAGGAACGTCCTCGTCGACGTGTTCGCCCTGTATCTCGCCCAGCCTGCGGTGGAGAAGCAGAAAGCTAGCTCGAACGGCAGAAGGAGCATCCTTCTTCAGAGGGATGGATGGACATCCTCCCGTCTTCAGAGGCAGGAGAGAGGCTCAGGTCAGCTTCTCTGAGCACGTCCAGAGCTGTCTCTACGCTCGCTCTGCAAGCCGGGGGGGGCGTTTCCCCGGGCGGCTCGGGCTGGGGACTGCTTGTGAGGCTGCCCAGAGGAGTTACGGAGACACGGATGGGCTTGGCTGCTAGACCTCTTTTCACTGAGCTGGGCTTTTCTTGGTTAACTGTCCCCGTAGTTTCAGTCAAAGATGTAACCTGGGGCTTGAGGAAACCAAGCTTGCTCCTTAAAACCCTTTTTTTGTCGTAAAATCGTCTCCCAGCGGTCTCCCAAACGCAGGAAACTCCGCTCCTTTGGAAG
>NW_008822943.1:0-998 GCF_000699105.1 Pygoscelis adeliae | reverse complement strand
GAAGAGTATATTAGTGTGGGTTGCACTGGTCAAATTAAGAACAGAAACTATAGAAATGTACTGTAAAACTTGTGCTTGATTAAGCATTGTCTTTTATTCCCCAGCGTGCTTACTGCCAGGACAACGTGTTATAAACTGAGTGCTTGAAAAGTCCCATGCATCGTTCTGCTGCTGAAAACCTCCCTGACAAATTCTTCCCCTGAGCGAGAGTTCGCTAGCAAATTCCAGTAACGCTCTGGGTAGTTGTGTGTCATGAAAACTTGTCTCTTAACCCCTGAACTCTGCTGTTTCTAATTTCAGCTGAACATGTGTGACAGGCCAGGGCTGTGGCTTGTGAAGCCAGCTGCTCTGTGCTAACACTGCAGCAGTGCTAGGCCACCAGGCACTCTCTCTCATTCCTTTTGATAAAGAGAATGTTTATTCGTCTACTCTAGTCTTGAAGTGGCAGTGTTCATGATGGAGACATGGTACGACTTGTGTAAGCTTTCCTTTCTTGCACTCCTGTGTTTGTTAGAAACGTATGGCACAATTCAGACAAATGGTTCAATAATAAAATGATTCACATTATAGCCAAACTCCTGCTGGCTATTGTTTATGTCTAGCTGCAGCTGAAACTTATCTCTTAAAAAGAAAAAAGAAGAAAAGAGCAGAAGTGTTGCTTTTCTGTCTAGAGCTGGTCAAATGACTCCAGTTTCACAATATTTTTTCCAGATAGGAAGTTTCTATTATTGGCGTAGCTTTGCTGAGAGACACACTTGTCTAGGGTAGGAAAGGACTTAAAAATAATGTCTGACTTTTCTGTTTAAAATCCAGCAGAATCCCATGCTTATTATTTAGATTTAATAACTAGAGGTATTAAGTTGTATTTGTGCATCGTAACACAATTACGTTCTACAATTATTTAGATTTCCTTCTATTCTTGGTAAGTTATCTGTAGCTTTGCTGCTTTCTACGCAAAGGAAAGATAGGAATTGAATATCCCCCCCCGCATTTTTTTT
>NW_008822942.1:0-1001 GCF_000699105.1 Pygoscelis adeliae | reverse complement strand
GCCGACTGAGGTTAAACCACGACATATATTTATAATTTATTGATAAATATATTTAGAAATTTATTTACTTATAGCTACTATATTTATAATGCAGTAGGATCTGGAAAACCAAATTCATAAGAGTACAGTCACTAGTTGCTAGTACAGGCTTTGAAGTCTGTACCTCAAAGTTTGCAATTTAACCATAGTCAAGACAAACTCTGTAGTTACCTTTCCCAAGATGTTTGAAATTAAATGGGAATTTTAAAAATATTTTTTTCTAAATATTGTGAAAAACCTCATCAGAATAATTTATGGGGAAAATAATATTAAGTAATTTAACTACTGATAAGAATTCTTACTCCTGGAGTGCAGTTAGCTCAAATATCACACCAGAATTATTTAGCAAAATTATTACAGTGCATTAAATATTGTGTAGCAATATCTTCCTTAATATTTTTACTAAATATAAGAGGAAACAAAGGTGGTATTTCATCTGAAGCCACTTCGTCAAATGTTCAATTGCTCCATTATGTTTCCTAAATGTAGGTGTCAAATGCTATCTGAGATGCCCGCAGCTATGCTACCGTCCTCCAAATGGGTAAAAAAGCATGTCTCTCACAGGTCCTGTGCCGTGTCAGCTACTGCTGCGTGGAAGATGTGGATGCCCTAGGGTATATTAAAATGCACTAAGTAGCAAAGTTTAGGCAGCTGAATCAAGTTGCCCACTTCAGTATGAGTTAAACTGCAGTAGATCTCCACTGAGTACCACTCCATTGAGTAGACCTCCACAGACTGATTCAGTTTCTCATGAGTGGGATGGGACAGATGTACTATTAGATTTGTCTGTCCAAAAGTTGGGGGCCCACAAGCTATGGTAGATCCAAAAGATATATCTGTCAGCTCTCTGGGTCCCAGAATTCCCATCACAGACAAACGAGAATGGAAATAGAGTTTCCTCAGAGTTCTACTCTGGATTTTATGAAAGCCTATAAAATCTGAGATGTTTCAAATCTGAGCTC
>NW_008822941.1:0-998 GCF_000699105.1 Pygoscelis adeliae | reverse complement strand
GGCATCTGCTTCGTCACCGCCTCCCTCGTCCTCCGCGCCCTCGACCCTGACCCCTTCAAGGTGACAACACCAGGGACGCCGACAGAGCACGCGGGCTTGGGCCGCGGAGGGGTTTGGGGGGCACCAGGAGATGGTTCGAGGTGGCGTTGGGTGCCCTGGTGGTGTCACCAGCACCCAGGGTCGCTAGGGTGGCCTTGTGGTGGCATTTCTGGGGAGGTGGAGGACATGGGATGCATCAGGTGAAGGGTTCAAGGTCTTCTTGACCAGGGTTATGGAGGTGCAGGTGAGATGTATGGGTGGCACAGGCCATCACGTTATTGTCACCAGCAGGGGGGGCCACTGCCATGACTTGTGGTGACAGTTCTGGGGACACAGATGGCATGGGATGCGTCAGCCACAGGGCTTAAGATCTTCTTGGCCAGGGTTATGGGAACGTAGATGAGATGTAGAGATGGCTTGAAGTGACGCAGGTCACGCTGTCATTGTCACCAGCACCTGGGGTTACTAGCGTGGTCCTGTGTCTTCGTGGTGGCACTTCCAGGGACATAGAGGACCTCAGATGCACCAGGTGCAGGGTTCAAGGTCTTCGTGGGCAGGGTTATGGGGACACAGGTGAGATGTAGAGGTGGCCCAAGGTGTCGCAGGCCACCATGTCATTGTCACCTATGCCCAGGGTCACCAGCATGGCTCTATGTCTCTGTGGTGACAGTTCTGGGGACATAGAGACCATGGGGACACACCAGCCACGGCGCTCAAGATCCCCATGACCAGGCTTATGGGGACACGGGTGACATAGAGCTGGCCCGAGGTGACACATGCCATGTCGTGACACATCGTCACCAGCACCCAGGGTCGCCACCATGTCCCTGTGGTGGCAGCTGTTGGGGGTGTAGGGGACACAGGTGGTGGCCCCAGGTGCCACCATGCCCAGGACGCTGGGGCCGTGGCGGGAGTGGGGGACAGCGGGTGACGTCTCCGCGGTGTCCCTGCAGCACTGG
>NW_008822940.1:0-998 GCF_000699105.1 Pygoscelis adeliae | reverse complement strand
TACCAGCTGTACAAATAAGTCTTGTTCCCGTATGGACATATGGAATACCCTTGCCCTTATGAAAAGGCAGCTGGAGGCCAGTTATGATCTCCTGAGACATTTGAGGTGGCTCTAGATAACATTAGGAACTAAATCCCTTCTCTTTTTACTGTAAGGGGAGCATACCAAGGGGAGTCAGGGAGCTTAGATACCTTAGATGCTTACTTGCCTAAATTTAGTTGTATCCAGCACAATGTGAGCTTGTCTAGGGCATGCTTCCTTTCAGAGGACTCCCAAAGGTCGTCCTCAGGGCCTGGGCTGTATATGCCTGCCCCCTGATGATGCATGAAATTTTCTAGGCTTTCTCAAACAGAAATAGTGTCTAGGTAGGTACCTTTATCAAGTCCACCTAATGAATGCAAATACCTCAAGTGACACATCTCACCCTATGGTAAGAAATATAGAATATGGAATGTAGTAGCATATAGTATATGTCTTCCATATGGACTTCATCAATAAACTTACTTCTGAGCTTAATGAGGCAGGTAACTTCCCATACAGTAAGCTATATTTTCCAGAATTTGGAAGTCTACAATTTTTGCTATGTATATTTATATGCATCTATATGCATGTCAAAAACCAAAAATCTTTGCTGATTTCTTGTTTTTTATAACTGTATGGCATAAATTCTGCTTACCACTAGTCTCCTGAAGTATTTGCAGAACAATTAGGATATGTATCATTGTGTGCCACATGAAGAGGAAAGCCGTTGCTCAGGAGTGGCAGAAGTTCAGACTCTCCAGACAACTGCACAACAGCCAGCAAAAGACCACAAAGGACTTTCCTAAATGAAAAGCAGAAGGTAAAAGTAGGAAGTTTAGATATTAACTTAGCTCATTAGAAAGAACACAAAGGTAACTTCCAAAAAGGGTTATCTGAAATGTTACAACACCAGAGACCAGAAACAATTTATGTCTTTACAGGACTGCTTGCTCTAGAATCATAGAATCATTAAGGTT
>NW_008822939.1:0-983 GCF_000699105.1 Pygoscelis adeliae | reverse complement strand
AACTAGTGCAGAGTTTTGCATGGATTCTCTTTGCTAGATTTAAGAATAACTTTCTGTAATACAGTGAGACTGCCTAGAGAGTTTAGGAAATCAGTTGAACAAATCATTTAAGTGGAAGTCACACAACTCTCTCTTGTAAACAAACCTGTGACTTCACCTTCAGTGACGAGTGCGTACAGCCCCCGTTCAACAGTTTGTTTCCCAGCACAGAAGTACCTGGTTCCTAAACTTGCAATTTCGTCCCCGAATTTTGAGACATTTTGAGGAGTATTTGATGGCCATCTGAACCGTGGAGCACATTTTAAGCTCTCTTTAATGAAAAAGAGGCAGGTGAGTTACAGCCCTATTGAAATATGCAGCTAGGCATTTGACAGGAGTCAGAACGTGTTGCCTCACTCACATCTGGTGAGTACCAGTTCCGATACTCTGAAGATTAGCGGGGAACTATTTCAAAAACTTGTCAACGCGTCTTTTCTAAAGATGTAACGGTTATTGTAATCGACCAGTTGTGAAGTACATTGCAAGAGTCGAAAAAGCCCACTCTACTTCCTTGTAAAAGAAAGCAAAAATCTGTTTACAGTTCTCTTCCTCTTCATCGTCCTCTTCGTCGTCCTCTTCGTCGTTGAGGTTTATAATCAGTGGAGGGTGAATTGGGAATAAAAGAGTCTCTTGATTTCTGAGTGATTCTTGGCGAGGGGCTGGATGCAGAATCCCTCCTTGGACACCCTGTTGCAACGCGGCATCTGCAGAAAAGAACATTATATTGATTTGATGAGGAGGGAACTAGAATTATCACATCCAGGTTGAGACCAGCAGGTATAGTTTTGAGATCATTATCACACTGAAGGGATCATTAAATAGGCAGATTGTGCCTTTTAGGAAAAACCTGCTGCGGAGGTTGGCAAAAGAGCACCTTCCAACTACAGAAAGTATGAAAAAACAGATAGAGATTGACAACCTAGGGAGAGGTGTGATCAGGAATG
>NW_008822938.1:0-1000 GCF_000699105.1 Pygoscelis adeliae | reverse complement strand
GCTGCCCCTGCCCAACTCCGTGGGGCTGCTCCTTTCCAGCTCCACGAAGCTGCTCCTGTCTGGTCCCACGTCCTTCTCCATGTCCCCATCTTCAGCCACGTCCGTGTCCGCATCCGCCCACGGCAGCTCCACTCCAAGGCACTGGGAACACGCTCTGTCCCCCAGCAGCCCCGGCTCCTCTTGCACCCCCATCCTGGCAGGGGGGAGGGAGGGCTCCCTGGGGGGGGTCCCCCCGCCACCCCCCGCTGCCCCTTGCCTCTGGGCCAACACCATCTGCAGCAGCTTGTGGCGCTCCTCGGTCACCGCCTGGGTGGCCCGAATGGTGTGGATGAGCGCCAGGACAAGCTCCTCCTTGGCCGTGGCCACGGCTGGGGGGCTGCCGGGGGGCAGCTCCACGTCCACGGGTCTCTGCGCACTGTCCCTCCCGTCCCCGGACAGCCGCCCCCAACCCCCCCCACTTTTGTGGGTGCCAGCCGTGCCCGCTGCCAGCCCGGCCCCACTGGGGTTGGGCACTGAGGGTGTCGCACCCCCAGGCACTGGATGGGTGGATGAACCCTGGCACCAGGGATCGAGAAAACATTTAATTTCTTTAACATCTATCATTTGAACATAACAGATGGGAGGGCGGCCCACGGGGGTTCCCGGCCCCGCACGCCCCGGCTGCTCAGTAGTAGGGGAACCCGTTGCTCTTGTGGGACCGGTGCTGCCACCACGGGGGCTTGCAGAAGCGGACGCGGGGGGCCCGGCGGTGGCGTTTCCACCAGGCCTTCAGCAAGCGCCAGAGCCGGGCACAGCCCTCCCGCAGGCACCGTCCTGCCCAGCACAGCCCCGGGTCTGCCTGCCCACGCGCCCTGCCCGCAGGCACCCCCTGCCAGGGGCTGGGCTCTGCCAGGGTGCTCCTGCCCGCGGCAGCGGGGGTGCTCCCGTCCAGGGCCATGGGGCTGCTCCTCTTGAGCTCCATGGAGATGCTCCTGTCGAGCCCCGTGGGGCTGCTCCTGCC
>NW_008822937.1:0-966 GCF_000699105.1 Pygoscelis adeliae | reverse complement strand
CCTGCCACAAAGTGTTTCCATGTGAGGAGAACCTTTCTACTAAATGCCTGAAACGAGGGAATCCATCGCTATAAAAGCAGAAGGAAAAATCTGACTTTTACTTGTACAAAATCTTAGGGTTTGGCGTGAAAGCACATGCTGGCGTGTCCCAGGATGTCAGTAGGAATTTTGCTAACCTGCAAGGCCAGACTTTGCAGGTGGGGTCCCTGCACGCGAGAAATCCCCACTTGCTCTGTCGCCTCCATGGGACCGCCAACTGCCAGCACAAGTGAGAGCCTTTCCTTGGTCTTTGCATTCAGCAAGGCCCCAGTTTGGGCAAACCCTGAATTCCCTGTCAAAGCACGTCAGATTTACACTGGCATGAAGGGTGACAACAGAGGACAGGCGAGCTCAACAAGCTGCTAATGCAATACAGCTTAGGCTGCAGCTTTCTGCCTTTGTGTCTCTGGAGCCTTGTAGGGGAAGGCTGGCTCATACGTGGGGTGGGTTGACTTTCACCAGCTCTCCTGCTAACAGCACAGGGCACCCTAAGGGTGTTTTGTCTCACCTGGTGCCTCAGCACAGGCGAGAGCCTAAAGAAACCCACGGGAGCTTTCCCATTTGCAGCGGTGGGAGCACGGACCAGAGCAGTGCCAGCAGCAGCAGCCAGGAACCACAGCAGATGCTGAGCACCGCTGCCAAAATTAACCAAAGCGCCTGTGAGAAGCAACTGTGTAAGATCCTCACGCCCACCCTGCTGTATAGATGTGCCCTGTATGTCCTCTCTCTGCTCTCAACATGTCCATTTTCTCCAGCTGAGGGTCACCTGGGGGATGGGTCCTAACCTGGGTGATCCAAGAAGCCCCACGGCTGAGCTAACCAGAGACCCTCACCCAGATCTTACACTCGGGCACCGGTGAACAGCTCTGAAATCGCTCAGCAGCGAACACCCCTCCATATTAGCAACTGTGAGTATTGAGACACATC
>NW_008822936.1:0-994 GCF_000699105.1 Pygoscelis adeliae | reverse complement strand
TTTTTGTTTCAACTGCTTGAGAAATTGTCATTGTTCTTTTAAGAGAACGTAAGGCTTAGGTCTTTCTAAGCTCCCATGCATTGCTCTAAAACAAGAGGTTACCAGTTCAGAAAGAAGCTACATTTCTGGAAACTTCCAGCTGGTTTTATAGCATTATCACATCAGAATGTTTCAGGTACTCCATTTAGTTTATAGAAAATATCATCACCTGTTTTGTGGAATAGAAATAGTTCGCCTAAACCAGACAAAAGACACTTATGAGATCCGATATATTTGATTGTGATATTTTGTTTCACACACTAATATACATTGGATTACTGTAATGAAAAGATCTAGGGAATATGAGGGGTTTTTCCCTTTTTTCCAGCTGCAGCCTCTGGCACTGATGAGCTCTGGCCATGTTTTTCATATGTGTTAATGCGGCTTTGGGAAGATCTTTGGGAGATTTCTGAAAGCGTACATAATGTTAAAAAGATTTCTGGAAATAGATATTAAGTGTCATCGGCTGCTGGAACACCTCAGAAAAATGTTAGAAAATGACTGAAGCCTATTAATGATGGAACAGAAATTTAGGCAGTCTTCAACAATGTCATACACAAATGCTGACAACAGCCACTGTCATAAAACAAAAATGAGAAGATGGGTTACAGGCTTTTATTTTTGGCCACCGTGATTCTCTGAAAGGTTTTTAATCTGAGGGAACTTCAGCAGACCTTTGCTTCTGTATTTGTTTATTCCATTTAGTAAAGGCAATTAAGCCAGAGAAGGTCTAATCGTAGGTGTATAAATAAGTGAAATAGTGTTTGTGAATCAATCCACAAATGTTTATAGCATAAAATGTCCTGTGCCGATTTCAGATGTAGCTTTCCTTCCTATGTAAACTGGTAAAAGTGGATATTGACCCTAAAGTGAGTGTCAATATCTTTATGGCCAGCAAGACTACGTGCCTTTTGGATAGAAGAGGCAGGTCAAGTGCTTACTGCTGCTGTGCGTA
>NW_008822935.1:0-1000 GCF_000699105.1 Pygoscelis adeliae | reverse complement strand
GCTCTGCTCAGGTGAGAGGAAAAAGGCGGGAAAAGCGGTTGGGCGCAGCGCGGTGTCGTCGTTGCTCCCTGAGGTGATTTCTCCGCCTTCCCCCGTTTCTGAGGGGGGAAAAAGGGGGCGCCATGAGGTAAAATTGCTCCCTTCCACCCTGCTTGCTTGAGGGGAGGCTGAGCCTTGGTGCCGTGAGGTGAAAACAACTCTGTGAATCCTTTTATTTTCCCTGTTCTTCTTGATTTGTGAGGAAACAGTGGGGCACGGTGCCTAACGTCTGTTGTGGTGAGGGAAGAGGGGTTTTAGGGGAGCGTGGAGGGGGGATTTCAGGCTCGGGGGGCTCTGCTGTCCCCGTGTGCTGTGTCCTGATTCTGCCGTGGGGTCAAAGGAGGGGAGGCAAGTGCAGCCCTTTAAGTGTTCTTCCATTTGCTTGGAAAATCCTCTGAGGAGGGTGAGAAAGGAGATTTATACCCCTCTTACCTCCCTGAAGCCAAACTCTTTTGCCCCTGAGCACAAACAAATGGTTTTGAATGGCAATATGTGCTAATATGGGAGTAAAAATGCCCTTTTTTTATAATTCATGGTGCTTTTTGAGGAAACCACCACAATGTTTTCATGTCCCAAGGAGGTGGCAAGCTGTGCCTTGGCGGCTGGGTGACGGTAATCCTACCAGAAGTGCCCCGAAATGAGAAGTAAAAAAGGATTTTATTATTTTCTTAATAGTTTTCAGGGTGGCTGTTGAGCAGCCGCAGGGGTGAGACGTGTCCCTTCTCCCTGCGGTGCCAGGCGGTTGAGGTTGGGTGCTGGGGAGCGGTAATAAAACCTGCAAAACCAAGGTGTCTTTCGACTTTTTATTGAAGATAAGGGTGATCTTGTTTTGGGGGGGGTAAATCTGTTGTCTTTATTATCCCTTTGACTGAGACAAGAGCTATTCTAGCCCTAAATTGCTTTATTTATTCTTTTTTTTACCCTGTTCAGCATCTGACCCCCATAGCAGGTATAAAAAAAA
>NW_008822934.1:0-975 GCF_000699105.1 Pygoscelis adeliae | reverse complement strand
GATGCACCATGTTCATACGCTGCCTGGCATTTCTCCACCGCCAAGTCCTGCTGGCAGAGATGAGGCGCGTGGCTTGCAGGACAATGGTGCAGGTGGGGAGGAGCACACAGACCCCACGAGCTCTCCCGCAGGGGTGTAGCCTTGGTGCAGAGAAGGGAACAGGATGGGACCCCCAACAAATGTTTTAAAAAGCACAGTTGCAAAATGTAAGCCAGGCCACGCTTGCAGGTGCCTTGCTCTGGGAGCAGATGCATTTAGGGGAGGCGGGATCAAGGGCAGGGACATGGGGGAGAGGACAGGTCCGCTTTGGTGAAGCCCATCCCTCCTGGGCAGCTTTCCAGGGAAGGCAGCTCTCGCTTGGCTGATGCTCGCACACCATGATGCCAAGGATCGTGTGAAATGCCATTAAAACAACAAACATGCCCTGCCCCAGCCTGCAAGCGAGATACATGCACCTGTGAGTTTGGCAGAGGTTTGGGGTACACCGTGGGGCTGAGGCTTGGATAAGTCATGACAGCAGTGGGCAGCTCTAACCCAGTATTTCAGTGTGCCAGGCAAAACCCTGCTGTGCCAGGCACAGAGCCCCCAAGACACACTGTCCCCCTGCACATGGCTCCTGGCCCAGCCCCAAGGATGCACAGTCCTGTGGCAGATGCAGCACCCAGGGGACCCTCCCGGGGCCCAGGCAGGTGCCACCCTCCAGACGCTGTTCTTCGCATGCTGTCCCCAGCCCAGTGGGCTTGCTCTCAGCCACCTGCAGACACTGTCCTTTCAGGGAACGGCCTCTGCAGAGAGCCCAGCCCCAGCACAGACACAAATTCGTTTTGCAACAAAACTTTTGCTGCTATCCAGGGACTTCATTTCAGGCTTATGGGTTCACAAAGGATGTGAGGGCAGGGGGGGAGAAAAAAAGACAAAGAAAAAAAGCAAACCAAGAGAAGTGGGGAAAAAAGGCCAATATCTGCACAGCTCCTT
>NW_008822933.1:0-996 GCF_000699105.1 Pygoscelis adeliae | reverse complement strand
ACAGAATCAGGGAGGGGATGCAGGTTAATATTGCAGCATGGAAGACTTTTGTGAGGTAGAACTAGAACTAAGATGTAATGAAGGCACCAGCGTGAACATGAAGCGTCTGTGGAGTTTTGTGGTTTGAAAGGTTACTATAATCCTTTGATATTCAAAAAGGAAGGGCTTATTGAAGCGCTCTTTCCTCTTGTTAAAAACACTACAAATCTGTAATGTTAATTCTTGTTTTAACAATCCCCAAAGGACTTTCAGATAGCAGAAAAGGATGTTACAGAAGTGAAAAAGACTTTCAATGTAAAGTTCTGGCTTAGAGCCAATACACACTATAGATTCAGTACAATCGTGGTTTTCTGACCATGTTTGGTGTGCTGACAGGATCAAACCCACAAGCACAACAGATTTTCCACTTGAAACAAGAAAAGATGGATTAGGACATGTAGGCTTGGTCCCCTTTGATTTTTCCTTTACTTACAGCCTGTAAATTCTAAGATTATTGCAATAATTTTTATGGAGGAAAATTACAGTACCAATAATCTTCAGTATTTCCAGTTGATGTACAGGTCATGTCTGCACTACTTAGTCTAGAATGGTACGAGGAGGAAAGATTACTCTTTCTGTCACAGAAGCCATACGTGTTTTGTGGCCACAGATCAATCAGAGCAGCTCTTTGAGCCTACAGACTTCTTTGGATAAAACAGGTAGGAATGTTAGGTGGAAAGTTGCGGATAAACTTGTTATAACAGGAGCTGAGCATTTCCGATTGTAGTAAATCCAGTTATTTATTTAGCAATCTAAATTTCTATTTAGATATCTGATTTTGGGAATGCAAATCATTAAAGTTTTGGCTTCAGCATATTGGGTATGAAATGGTACTTTCAGGTTCTGTCAAAAAAGTCTATAAATACGAGGGTCTAAGGATAGTGATAGTGTGGGTAGGAGCCAAAAGATAATGCAGTTTGGATTACGTACATACTCCTCTCCCTGTTCTTAATGGCT
>NW_008822932.1:0-987 GCF_000699105.1 Pygoscelis adeliae | reverse complement strand
CTCCCAAACGGATTCAACTGTTGAGTGTTGTGGGAAACTAAGTGAAATAATTCACAGCATTAGGCCCAGCCTTCTCATTAGTGCAGGGTGATGCAGTATCTGAGTGAAAAGGGAGTAGCTTTGCTTGCTCAGAGAATGCCAAAGTACGTGATATAAGTCTTAATTGCTGCATACCTGACTGTTGAGCAATCTGTGGACTGTGTTCCCTGTCAGTGGTCACAAAAGAAGGTGGTGATTGTCCACAGGGTGTCTCAATGGAGCTTTCTATTGCAAAAATATTGTCCATCTCCTGTAGAATGCTTGTCTGGGCCAGTGAAGATAGATCTTCTCCTTGGTGATTAACCCACATCACTCTGGGCTTTTCATAGGAACCTCTTATCCTGCCCTTGTATGTACAAGTGCTTGACTGTGGCACAATAATTTCATTCATGGAACCTGTAACAGAGGCAACTTAACACCACCGCACCTGGCACAACACAGAAATACCAAGTACACCATGAAAGAGATCTCGCAGAACACCGGCACTTCTGTTGTTGTTTCATCTCTAATCAAAACCATCTGGCTTTTGAGCATTTCATTTTTAATAATTCCACACTTGAAAGAGTCATATGAACTTTCTGTGTGTAAGAGTGAAACTGCTGAAATAAATGAAAACAGACAGGACTGTGTACAAGAAGCTCTTCCCAAACCATAAGTGATACAGCCTGTCGCTTCAGGTGGGAAGGTAAAAAACAGAAGTGATGCCAAAAAGATAACAATACTCAGGTTCAGACTGTTAAAAATAAGGGAAAGCTATGAGCCCCTTAAGTTATGGCTGAACTCGGCCCAAAGAGGCAGAGCAATGAGATCACTCTCAGCACTTTCCTGGGTCATCGTTTCATGGTGTTCCCCTGAAGACGCCACAAAGCCAACCCAAACCTCCATCGCCCAACAGCAAGGATTTCTCCTGAAGGGTTAGATTCTGCAGGATGCTTGAGGGCTTCAGGG
>NW_008822931.1:0-993 GCF_000699105.1 Pygoscelis adeliae | reverse complement strand
AAACTAATAGATTTGGACAAGTTTATCCAAAGATGTCTTTTAAGAAAAAAATAAATGGGGGCAAACAATTTAAATGATGGCGTAATTTAGCCTGTGGTGCTCTTACTAACAGCAGTAGGGTTGAAAAGGAAAGTATCCACCTTGGCTTTCAGATGTTAGGTTAGGGCTAACAGGGATCAGGGAAAGTCTTTTATATGTAAGCAGAGCACACCTGACAAAACTCCATGACAAAATAAAAAGTCTTATTGAGTCACTGACACCTTCTTTACAGACATAGCATAACTAGGTTTCAATTAGGCTTGAGAGATTTTTTTTCAAGAGTCCTACTTCTAGAAGGCAAAAATATACTCTTATGCAGTTATGCCCTGTCCATAATGACATGCCATACTCATCTTTTTCTAGAAACTACTTTTATTCACATCATGAATATTAAAAAACTGAAAATTGTTCATGCCACAGAAGTAAAAATTACGGATATCTACATACAATTTTTAAAAGTTAATTAACTAATCTTCTTAAAGACGATGCCACTAAGTTCAAAGTACAGCAGTAAGGCAAATAGGGTTTATGTTCTTCATGGAGAAACAACCCATACACTACTTGTGAACTGTAGCCATGCCACAAAAAAACAACAAAAAGAAAGTAATGAAGATTATTATGTCATCTATCATCAAGGAAGCCATGGCATTCCTAAGGGATTACTGTTACTAGGGAGAAACATCACAGTTAGATTAAGGTAAATCAATATAGGGTTAATCAGAAAACCATTGGCTCATATTGATTTGGTGCTGGAGAGCTGAGGTTAAGAACTCCATAGTGCTTCATCTACCAGCACTTGAAGATGAACCGAGTAACATTAACATTTCTGTGAGCAATTATATAAATTCTATAAGGCAAACTAGTAGTAAATTGGCCTTTACAACAAACTATAGTAACCATGTTAGTGCTGTTCCGGAAAAAAAAACAAACAAGCAAGTTTGCAGATGACACCGA
>NW_008822930.1:0-987 GCF_000699105.1 Pygoscelis adeliae | reverse complement strand
AAAAAAAACCTATAAAACTGGTGTTTTCCAACAGTCTTACAAGGATTACTTAATATTCTGAGATCTCAGAAGAGAGAGCCTATGGCATTGCAAAGCAGGATATTTTTTGGTGAAAAGCACGAGTACCTACATTTTCTGTAAAATAGTTGAGGGAACTGTGAGCAATACAAGTAGGTTCCAGTTTACCTGCCCAAATCAAAGCTCTTCCAAAACTTCAATATCAAATTAATTCCTTGAAAAAGCAGATGCAACCTCTCTCACTTCAGCTGCTGTTAGTATTTACTAGTTGTATTTTAGCAGGGTTTTGCATAGCAGCACAGAGTGCCAGGATGACTAACGTCCCCAGTCCTATGAACTGCACACCAAAATCTTCCCACAGACAAGCCACAAAAACTTGAGAAAGCCAAGACAGAGCAACTCTAGGAGCAGTTCATAGGCAGGACAGTGTCATGGCTCTGTCCTTAACTGCTGTCCTCACTGGCCCTTACAAGCTGTGCACACAGCTGCCAGCCAAGTCCAACGCACACTGGCAACGTCAATCTCTGCTGGCTCCTACGCAGGGATTTGAAGCCTCCGAAAGAGCAGAGCCTTGATGTCACTCATGTACCTGACAGTGGCAACAGATGTCCTTGAAGTCCTGCACCGGCCAAAGGCAAAGCTGGGAATAGTACTCAAGTCCTGCAAGCCCAAATCCTATTAGAGCACAAGGCCTCTCTTCAGCTGTAGAAAGGGTCACTTTTGTCACAGGTGAGTGTAGTTACAGAGGTTGGCTTCTTTCCCCAAAATGTGTCAGAACACAGTTACATTTTCTTGTGTTAAATGGTAGTGAACTGATACAGTTTCCCCTCAGGGTTTATTTTAAAGTTGGTACGTGAAAATCCAGGTCGCTTTTTTTAATCCACTTCATCAAATTTCTCCATTCCCTATTTTTAATTCTACCATCCATAAATTTTATATTAATGGAATATTACATACAGTGCCAAAAAA
>NW_008822929.1:0-993 GCF_000699105.1 Pygoscelis adeliae | reverse complement strand
CACTTCCCCACCAAGCACTGTCTCAGCATCGCCTCTCCTCGCGCCGTCTCCTTCCATTTCACAAGGGGCACCTGCCATCCTCTCGGCGAAGGGAACCGGCATTTCTGCTCCCGGCATCCCACAGCTGCCCAAAAGGACTCCTCTGCCCACTGACTGACAAGATCTAGCCAGGATGACCTGGCCAGCAAAGCTAGAGAAGCCTGCGACCCACCCGAGCAGTGCCTGGTGGCTGTAGCCAGCCTGTGGTTTGTCAGCAGAGTCTGTCCCAGCACCGAGCAGCTGACATCAGGCCCCCTCAGGTGCTGTGGAGCTGAAGGTGTGCTGCTAGTGGATCCCTGGTCCAAGGCTCTGAGAAAACTGGCCCAAACTGGCTGCCTTCCCAGGCAGAAAGAGACAACCTTTCAGGTCAGAGGGCAGGAGGACCACTGGAAGGACATCACACTGAGGACATGCCAGACAGGGTGGGATTGATTCCACCCCACCACAGGCATTTACCATGTAGATACCTACAGCCAAGCTGCCTGTCTACATCTCTTTCCAATCGGCGAATAAAAAGCAGCACTTCAGTGGCACAGCTTATCTCTTCCTAAGACAGACATCAGCAGTAGTTTGGATGAGTAACACATCAGACGGGTCTAGTTCGTCAGCAACAAAGACAGCCCAGGTGAAGGTAACCACATACAGCCTGAGCTGCTGAAACCAGGGTGGAAGGTAAACTCCTAGGACTTACTAGCCAGTTTACGGGGAATAACACAGTGCTGGTGACAAGTGTCAGCAGGCCACATCCACAACCCGAAGGACTTACCGCTAACTCAAACACTCAGGGATATTGATTGGAAGCTCATCAGGGTGTGCGAAGTAATACAGATGTCTATTTTTATCAACCGTTTCATTCAGAAGTATTGTTACTAGTGAGGAGGGCAGAGTAATCGTAGTGGCCTCTGTGACGGATTTCCTACAAAGAAGTGAGTTCCTACAATGGAAGAAGGCTCA
>NW_008822928.1:0-992 GCF_000699105.1 Pygoscelis adeliae | reverse complement strand
GGCCTCCCGCGCCCTCCTGCCAGTCTGCCGGACCCACACCTAGGACCACACAACGGGGCTGCAGGCAGGAGCCCAAGCCAGGAATTATGGTCTGTACAAAAGACAATGACAGTGAATCTTGTTACTGGCTTTTCAGCAAACGTAATTCCTTTTTATTAGAAAATTAAAGGGTATGAAAAGCTTTCCAAGGCTGAAGAGCTGAAATGTGCTTTCATAAAATATGCGGCGTCTGATAAAACGGATTTGCTTGTCTGCCTGCCCCGGCCCCCTCCCCCTCCTGGTTATTATTCCCACCGTCAAGGTGATGCCTTTTGCCAAAACACTGATCCCAGCGTGGCCGGCTCTTGCCTGGGGAGACCCTTGGGGACCAGCGCTGCTCCCCAGCACCCCGGCCATCCAGCCATGAGGCATCACGCAGCTTGCGCCTGTTTGAGGGTCAGTTTGGGGTGGTTTTTAGCGAAATAAAACTCTGAGGGGCAGTTTTTACCCTCCAGGGTTGCAGATAAAGGCTGACGATGATCCAAACCATCACCCCGAACCCAGCCGTGAGGATGCAGCAGTTGCAGGCAGGAGGAAAGGTGAAGCCAGGCAACGACGGACAGAAAGCGACGGGTTCCCCCCAGCCATTGCACAAACAGCAACTATTAAAAATCTCCCGGGGACCCCATCCCAAAGAGAAAGCTGTGCCGCCCTCCAGTGCGGTAACTTGAGGAATCTCGTTTTCTTCCCTTTAATCATTCCCTCTCTCTGGCTCTTTCGTCTTTCCGATGGTCCCAGTCAACCTTCCAGGTTTGCGAGATTAAAGGTTTCTCGCTCTCTCCCGCTTGGGCTCGCAGGGGACCGCGGCACCATGGAGTGATGCTCGCAGGCAGTGCTGCCTCTTCCATCTTTCGCGGGCAGAACGCCCTCGCCAGCCCAAGGGCAGCAACGCCGGGGGCCGGCTCGACCCTCCAGCTTTTGTATTTCCATTGCCAGGGTCAGTTCTGCCTCCG
>NW_008822927.1:0-976 GCF_000699105.1 Pygoscelis adeliae | reverse complement strand
TGTAAGTGTTTGATTGAGCTACCTGCATGATGTCTTCTACAAGTTTTTTCACTGCAGTGGTCCTCATGCCAAGAACTGAAGGCTGAGTCCAGCTCCAATCCAATTTGAGGTACCAAATGTCTTATAATCACAGTCAAATCTCCATCTTTCGTTTCAGACAAATGGGCTAGGTCCTTTAGTGAATGAGCCAAATTCACATCTGGTACCAGCACAGACTTTGGAATTTCTAGCAATGATTCTCAAATGATCTTCAGATAGACTCTTTCTTGGGAGTGGCTTGCTGAAAATGAGGATTTCTCTTGAAGTCGCATCTGCCTTAGAAAGCAGGAAAGAGGCGGGGCAAAGATGAAAGACACCATGCAATTTTATAGCTCTATTCCTCCTAGATTGTGGAGCTGGAAGTAAAGAAAAAGTTAAAATGAAAACTTGAGCTAGATGGATTGTAGTTGACGTGTTTCAGAAAGCCCAGTGGAAACAGTGCTAGCAGCATGCTTCTGTTAAGAGTTCTTCTAGGTTATATTAAGTGACTGTTTCTTCAGCTGTTTACTAAGCTAAAAAATGAAAAAGCTGTATAACAGGCCTTTTTCTGGCTGAGCTGAGGAAGTAATAAAGGAGGAACATAGTGTTGTGTATTTTGTGTTCTCTCTCCTGGCTTGTACCAGTTTAAGAGTCTTGATCAAATGGAAGCAAATTTTCCTTTGTCCGGGATGACCCACAGAGTTTCTTTCATGCTTCTCCATACTATTTTCAGGAAAGGACCATTGCTTAGTGTGAATGAGAGCCACAAGTCTTGCTTTGCTAGTTACAGAGCTGGAAAAGGTAGCCTACACTACCTGGGAATATTAAAGGCAGGCAAGGAACAGTATCTTCTGGAGTGCTCCATTTGTGTGGGCATGTGTCTGTACAATTGTGTTACTGCTGATACTAATGGTCACTTAGTAAGAATATATCACCGGAGTGCTCACTGTGTGACCAG
>NW_008822926.1:0-989 GCF_000699105.1 Pygoscelis adeliae | reverse complement strand
AAAATCGAGGAGAGGACTGAAGGAATGTTGCCAGTCAGAACCCTCATGAGTTTATGAGACAGCAAAATGCATTAGCTAAAAATGGGATTATGGGAAATTAAACTGCACTCTCTGTTTATAGACGTAGTTGCCACAGTAGCTCAGTAACTGAAACAAGAATGCTTCTCAGGAGCATCCTACTTCAGGTTTTGGCTAGGAATGGGTGGTAAGATAGAGGAACTGTGGGTAGGCTTTGAGGAGAACTTCATTTTAAAGTGGGCAGGGTGAAGCCTTGATCTTACTAGCTGTAGAGATGTGGAGGTGAAAAATGTATTCAAGTTTCCTTCGTCTACTTTTTAGAAAATGATGAGGAAATTCGTGTTGAAAGTGTTGTAAATCATAGAACTTAATAAAGAGAACACTTCTGAGCCTTCAGTTAGAAACCAAATCTGTTAAAATCGGAAAATGCTTCGAAATGTAATCTGTTAAGCAAGTGTTTCACAAGTCTATGTCTGAAAGTTCTCGGTCTTGATTTTGAAAAATACGGATTTTAGCTAAGCGCACTGGTTTCTTAGATTAATTTTCTAACACCTTGAAACAAATGTGTTTGTTTTGTGGAGTTCAGGAAACATTACTTTAGTCTTTGAACCGTATGTGTGTGTTTCTCTGCTAGAGGTAGGCTTGTTTACTTGGAGCTGTGCCCTATACTGTGACAAGGCCAAAAATCGTCTAGTTGTGATAGGCCCAGAAAACTTGTTGCTCTAAAATTGGATTCTGGTTCTCTAAAATTGGTTTTTGTTTCTAGCAACTTCTCCCCTTATTCTCAATACAAAATTAATCTGAAGAGACTTGATGTTACAGTGCAAGGTAGTATTCTAACAAGAGTTTATGCTTGTAACTGAAAGCTGTCATTAATAGTAAAGAATATTTAAACAAACGTTCCAGTGAGAATTTGAAGCAACACACTTCATAATTAATTAGGCTTGTTACAGTTTTTACACAAGCAACTG
>NW_008822925.1:0-994 GCF_000699105.1 Pygoscelis adeliae | reverse complement strand
GCCGACTGACTGAGGTTAAACCATGACACCCCAACATCCTTTGTTCTTTACATCATGGCCAAAAAGCCCCCATAAATGGAATATGTCAAGCTTTCAGCCATTCCAGTGTCCAAACTTCGGAGTATGTAGCACTTGGGTCTATTCATTGACACATGATTTTGCTCTGGCACCTCTTCTTTTGTCCTTTCAATGTTTGGTCCCATTTCACTTCTGTTACCAAGCTATGGAAGAGCCCACTCCAGATGGATCTAGACAGCCTGTATTAAGTTTTAATGAGATGATCCCCTGGGCTGGCAAGAGAAGGTGGAACAGAAATCATCTTTTCCTGTGCTTGCCCTGCAGTATACCCAGCCTTGAGGTAGGTCAGTGCGAGAACTAGCTGACCGTGAAGGCAGCACATAGGTGCTATTTCCATCTCCCCTTCCCCAGCACCAGGGTGATCACGTTCAGTTCCTGAAGGTTATAGCTTTTTATCCCACTTCCAATTGCAAAAATTTCAGAGGACATATCTTCCTTGTTTGGGAGGATAAGGTTAGTAGTTATAAATGAAATGTGAATGGATGTTGATGACTACTTTTCTTGGGCTGCCGATTCTGAATAATTGATTCTGTATGGCATCCCATTTGACAGTGGAGGTGCAGCTGACAGCCTGTGATGAATGAGCTGTATGGCTGCTTTCACACTCGCTGGAGTTTGGTACAGAGACACCCTCTAGAGTTTCACACCACTGCACGCTCCTGTGTCATACTGTGTTACTGACATGTCCTGTATCCCGGGGGGACTGCAGTATTAATGGTTTTCTGATCTTCCCAATTAGCTTGACAGATTAAGAGGTCAGAGCCCTATTAGAAATCTTGTGCCAGGTTGGTTGCACTATTTTATTTTACTGTTGTATTCTGTAAACAGTATTTTACTGTTTATCACGTGCTAGGAATACCTAAGTGCAGTGTCAGGTGTGTTCTGTCTCAAGGAAAACCTGGAAAGAAAATTTGGG
>NW_008822924.1:0-979 GCF_000699105.1 Pygoscelis adeliae | reverse complement strand
TATTACAAAGCACCGAGACAGATGCACATTATTGCTCATTTTCAGCCCTGACTACCGGGCATTTTTGATTTCTGCATTCCGCTAGCAGGTGACATGTTCCTCAGCTCAGTTGAGTAACTTGTTTTGAAGTTACTAAAATGAAAAAAGTTGTGATTTTATGTGAAGATGTTCAGACTTCGTTTATATATTCAGTTTTCTATTAACATGTTTTTAGAGCTGTATGAAACACTTGCTAAACAGCATGGCAGAAGGGTCAAATGCTAACACAGAAGCCATTTCCAACAAAGGGATTAGTTATTTCAAAATAACGCAGCAAACCTCATGTCTCTTCTCCTCGTAAATGGCATGATTTCTCACTAATCAGTTTATTAAAGAAAAAGGAGACAAAAATATGTCAATTGCCAAAACATACAAGATTGAATTAACTTTTTCAGACCTTGATAAATTTTAGGTACCACAAAGAGTAATTAAAAAAACTAGGAGAGGAGGGAATGAAAAAGGAGAAGATAAAATTGGGAAAAATGTGAATATTGGTGAGACAAGACTAGAGCAATGGAATGCTCCCCTTTCAAGAAAATCTGAGGTCTGTAAAGCTTTCTTGTAACTGTCACTACAATGCCAAACATAAACGCTAGGAAACCTGGCTGAGTGTAATCCCCTTGTATTGTAACCCAGGGCACCATGTCATCATTTTCATAACCTGATCAAAATTCCACCTAAAAACTGGTGAGACCTTTCTCTCTGCATTTGTATTTGGGAAGGCTCTTCCAAAATCTCATTGCTTTGACTACAACAGTTTCTTCAAACTTCCAGTTTAAACGTATTCATGGTCAGCTTACGCTTAAGCCAACACTGTCATTTAATTTGTACAGTTTTCCCTGTGCATGTTTACCCCCTCTTCACCCTTTAGTGGATGCAGTTCTGTATTGCTTAGGCTTGATTTTCCTACACTAAACCTGCACGTTGTTTTAGTCTCTGC
>NW_008822923.1:0-974 GCF_000699105.1 Pygoscelis adeliae | reverse complement strand
GTAGTTAGAGGCTGCTATGGCTTTTTGAGCGAGAAATCTTTCCCAGAGAGCAAGATGTGATAACTCCAATGGAAGCAGCCTTCCCGGGAGAGGGCAGTCTCCTTGGTCCGCGCAGTAGGTCTGAGGCTGGTGAGGTATTGGGTATTTACTGGTTGACACTAGTTCATTCCTGGAATATTAAACTTTTCATATTTACTCTTGTTATATCTGGCAAGAGGCCTTAAGCAGTCCCCTGTTGGTGCTGCTCGACTCCAGTATCTTTATAGTTCCTTTGATTGATTCAACAGAGCGTTCAGAGGCCTAAAGCCAGACCGAGCTATTTTCTCAGCAGCAAAACATGAGACTAGGAAAAAAGGTACAGTCAGCTTTTCAGTTGTTTGCTTTATTTCTAGTCACTATATGTTAACGTGCAAATTAGTGTGCACTGGGCACACTATGGTGTTGTAAGTCCCCACTGAATGTAAATTAAACAAATGGTCTTTCTCAAAATTTCCTAAATCTTTGTAAGTGGAACAAAAATTACACCTTTGCTTTGGAATGATGAAATGGTTTCAAGATGATCTGTAGAAAATATTGGATATTTAATAATTTCTGTAGAAAAATATGTACGTGTTATCATTATTTTTCCATCTCCCTTGCCTAAAAGGCGGGTAAGGTTTCTGGCACTTCCTTTCATGCATCTCATACAATTTAGGAAATTAAATTGCAAAAGAAAGGAGGAATGAAAACTAAATGACACACATGGTTCTCATGTACCTTATGGCCCCATTCATTTGGCAGTTCTGTGTTTTCCTGTGTGCTTCCCAGTGCTAAGCTTTTTGTAAATATTGATTTGTAAGATGAGTTGCTGGTTGATTTGCACCTGAATCACTGGCTGCAAGGATGTTTACAAAAGTGGTGTCACCTCCATTGCATGTATGGCTTGAGAAAAAACTAGTTGCAGGGAAGAGAGAACAGACTGGGTTGGTTTATAT
>NW_008822922.1:0-983 GCF_000699105.1 Pygoscelis adeliae | reverse complement strand
TTTTTTTTTTTTTTTTAATCTCTCCAAGGGTTTCCAAGGATATTCAGTCTGTTTCACAGCACATTCAGAGCTGCTTGGCCAATCCTGCTGGTATTTCTGCCAGTATGAAGATATTACAGAAGTCTCTACGAAGACCTCTTCCTTTTAAGGTATTGGTACTCTGTTTGCAAAAGATTTGTTTTTCCAGCGATGTCCAAATATGCTTTAAAATAATCGTAAAGATTTGCAGCACTTGCTTTCCAGGCCAGCAAAAATACGTTCCTTTTGGACTTGTTAGATTGATTAAAAAGACAATTTCAGCATATGTTAATGTACATCTTTTTCGTGAAATATATCAGTTATCCAGACAGCATTTCTACTATTAATTATGCTTTGTATAGATAGCAATTATTTAATATAGAGTGGTGCACAAACATAAAAATATTACTACTTGCTCTGTTCTGGAGACTTGTGAATGTCAGTATGCCACTTGATTATTTAGTGAACATATGTGCATATAGAATAGACCATGTACTTCCTTTTATACTGCATAGGATGATGGGGCTGCCTTATGACTTACCAAGACAAGGCCTCTTAACTCTGACAGGGTTGTCTTTTTCCTTAAGTTACTTCACCAATTGGTGTCATTCAATAAAAAAATCTTACAGTAAAATTTTCTAAAGAATGTAAGTCCCTTTTTAAAAGCAGGGCGCAAGTAAGCATGTAGGTTGCTCATGTTGGTGATTAGTAATTAGACCTAGGTTTTTATGGCCTTATGTTTCAAAGATACTCAGCTGTTCAAAAATATGCATGCTTTGTGGGACTTTAAAGAATGTTCAGTGGTTACTGAGAATTTTGGGAGACTTTTCTAGGCAAATGTATTTAAATTGCAGATGTAAAAATGCCAGTTTCTTTTAAATGACAGTAACTTCTGGCATTTTTTTATTAATTTGTGTGTTTATTGCCCTTAGTTTAGGTTAGTTGCTATGTTGCAATACTGTTTG
>NW_008822921.1:0-988 GCF_000699105.1 Pygoscelis adeliae | reverse complement strand
TTTTTTTTAAAGAAGAAAGAAATCTACATTTAATATAAAGATATTTTTAAAAAAATTAAAAAGGAAATGAAACATTGTTTTGGATAAGAAGCAACTTCTGGCCCATCCCAAATTGGGTTTGTTTTTTGATTTTGGGGTTTTTTGGGGGAAGCGCAAAGAAGCAATTCTTTTCATTTTGAGTCAGTTTTCTACTTGATCAGTGAAATGAACAGTCAGCTTTTTGCATAGCACCCTTCTATGCCAGGTGTCAATTTGCCAGTATGGTACTACTGCTGTTTAAACAAAGCTGGTTTTGTTTCATTGCTGGCAGCTGAGCCAGGGAGTTGCAATGATGGGAACTGGAATCAGCTGTTCCCTGGAAGATGCAACAGAGTGACTCTGAACAGGGACTTAGCTAACTGCATAAATGCGCCATACTTGCATCATGAATTTTTAATGTGCAGCATTTAAGATAAAATTTCGTTATTTCTATGACTCATTAATAAAAATTTATGGCCAGTTTAACTGTGGTCAGCAAAAACCTGTTCTTCCCTGTATAACAAATGGTAGGAAGTGTGAGTACATAATTAAAGGCAGCTTACAGTACTGTGATTTTCTAGAAAAGCAGCCAGACTGGTATAGCTGCCAGTGGCAAACCCTTTTTATTTCATTTAATAAGCTTTTAGTTGTGGGATCAGGCCTAACCTTACAAAACATTGGGCTTTGCCAGACATGTTTCTTAATCATAAAATGAAGACAGAAACTCTGAGACCTCCCTCCCACTTACAGTTTACTAATTAGACAGTGAGCAACCAAGCAGATGTGATCCAGGTACTAGTTGCAAAGCATTTTGTGTGCTGAATCAGGGCAATTAAAACTCTATCAAGTTATACACAAAACTATAGCAGTAATTTAGAAAAACATAAGCATGAGAGCAATTCCTCTAGATGAGTTGACAGTGGGAATGGCTGACATCATACTCTAGGATTTCTTCCTTTTCAAGCTTCAG
>NW_008822920.1:0-979 GCF_000699105.1 Pygoscelis adeliae | reverse complement strand
CCATCCTCACTTGAGCTCGGTGAGAGAGGGCCCACTGATCCTTTTGAAGATGGCAAAGCCCCAGTTTCACCATGAGCTCACATAAGGGATTTGGTCATGTCCAGGAGCAGGATTTCATCTGCAGTCATGGAAGCATACAGCTCTACGAGATTTAAAACAGATATCATGTACATGGCAACATAGTTCCAAGAATCTGTAAGGATACTTAACTTGCAATGATGGCATATAGCGCGTTCACCCAACTTGGGAGTTTCTGAAAACCATTTTTTTTGATCTGTTGTGATGTAGTTATGTAAAGGTATAAATTAGATATTGAAGGTAAAAAGGACTATTACAGAATCTATGCTAGCCTTCTGTGCAGCAGTGAAGGTGGTTATCTCATGTCATGGACAAAGCCTTGTACATAACAAAAACGTATCTCTCAGATGCACCTTTTCTGCCTTTCCGCTTTCCGAGTTAAAAACATCTACATTACTGCATTAAACATCATTCATCTCTGAGACTGGATCTAGCTCTATCCATAACCTCAGCTGAAGGATAACAAAAGATGAAGGCTATACCGTTTCTTCTGTTTACTGTTTCCAAGAACTAGTCACTTGCACTATTATAAGCATGTGTTTTCTTCCCAATTTGAATTCATCAGCCTTTAAGTGTAGACTTTGGTTTCTCTTACGTCTTTTCAGCTATATTAAGGAAGCCTGAAACATGTGATATTTTCTCCACAGGAAAGTATTTAGACTATTCTACAGTCAAATCAACACTCGATGCATTTGATGAGCTAAACAGATCAAGCTCCTTAAGTCTCCCATATAAAGCATTTGTTCCAGTCCTGTCATTATTCTGTGGCTTCTTTCTTCACCTTCTCCAGTTTTACAAGAGAAGTTTAAAAATGCTTTCCTTTTTTTACTGAAAGATTTTAGGATGGTAGAGAAAATATCTATTAACATTAGCTTTGCCTGAAATACATATACATAAAAAA
>NW_008822919.1:0-982 GCF_000699105.1 Pygoscelis adeliae | reverse complement strand
ACGTATTTCTGTAATTTCTTAGGGCACAATTCTTATAATGTGATATAATAAAACTTTTGAGTTGTGGCACATGTCAAGAACCAGACAGAAGGTAGGCACTTTTTTTGCATTCAATATGGACTTTATTTAAAGAGAATGTCGTGTGATATTGGCTGGCATTTTCAGCATGTCCTTAAAAGTTGTATTCCTTCTCCCTTCTTCACCCCTTTTCTGTCTGTTCCAAATAACTTTTTTCACTAAATTTCCATTGAGGTTGTAAAGCTTGCCCTTTCCTAAGTTAGCTGCTGTGGACATGAGAGCAAATAAACCGCTGTTTGGTCTGGTGCAAATGCAAATTGTTTTCATTTAGTTTTTTTTCTTATTGCATTATATGAACTGGATGTAGAATGGAAACGTACAACGTGAGCATCCTAGGTAATGGAGAACATTATGAATATTTTTGGTACCAGTATCTCTGTTTAACTGCTCAGGGAGAAAGGGATACCTATTGTGATATTTTCATTCCTTTTGCATAAACAAGATTCCATGCTTTATAAACTTGCTCTTATAATGTGCTTAATGTGTGCTCTATAGCCAGCAAGGCATCAGAATGTGGATGTAACTGTATACGCAGGAAATTCCATTAGTCTTGACTATGGCTATGCATGCGTTTAGAATTATATATGTCCTTGGATCACAGTCAGTCTATGCAGCACCTTGCAGCATCAAACCCCCAGTATTCGAAACACACAGTTTAAATGCGTATCGGTGCAGTTTTGCCGTGTGCACTGGCACACTGAAAGTAACACCAGGTAATTCATTGTGTCTATGAATGTGCTTAATAAGAACAAAGGGTGCTTGCTAGAACTTACAAAACATCCAGGAGGGAAAAGTGTTTCTACATCATAATGCGTCACTGTGGTGAATAGCACTTATAAAACTAAAGGGAGGGGCTTTTTCACAATTGGATTGTTAATATAGACATATTACAGATTTTTTTTTT
>NW_008822918.1:0-981 GCF_000699105.1 Pygoscelis adeliae | reverse complement strand
CCCTGAAGGGAGAAGAGAGCAGCTGACTGCAAGAGGCCCCAGGCTCAGAGGACCTGGTGGCTGCAGGTGACTTCTAAGGCTGCCTGCCAGCCCCGCACGCAGCACCGCACCCTTGGAGGTGCCCCAGGAAAGGAGGGGATCCCTGTGCCCGGTGACGGCGTCTCTCTCCCAGCCGCACAGAGAGAAGGTCTGCGGGTGCTGGGAGACAGCAAGCCCTGACGTGAAGGGCTGCACACCCAAGCCCGGGCCCCGCTGCGTGGACAGCAAAGGACGACCCGGGCGCTCGCTTTCGTTCCCCAGGGAAGCTCCATGGAGTGGGAGAGGGCAGAAATGCTGTCAGGGGCTTGGCCGGTGCTCCAGCGAGGGTCCCGAAGGCAGGACTGCGGTGAGCCCAAGGGAGCCGCTTGGCCATAGTCGTGCTCTTGGGCCCTCTGGTTTCGTCCCATCTCCCTGTGCTTTGGAGAGCAGAGCCTGCAGCGCAGCCTCCTTTTGGGAGCGCCAAGCACAAGCCCAGCGCGTCGAGCCCTGCCTGCCTGTGTCCACCCTTACCTGCGCCTTTCAGAGCCCAGTCAGACATCTCTGGGGTTGCAGACATTGCCTCTCTCATTTGCTGAACTTCCTGGGAAAGACACAACGGAACAGGGGAAACGACCACGTCAGACCTGGCCAGGAGGAGGGGCTTTACAGCGGAGAAGCTCAACCAGCAGCCCCTGGCAAGGGACAGGTGTGTGGGCTGAGCAGGAAAAGCCCACCAACTGGCCCAGGAAGGGCCTTGTGCGGGGCCCTGCTCGTCCCAGCCCTCTTTCCCGAAGTGCAGGATCACCTTCTTCACAGTGCCGATCTCTGCAGCCAGGCGCGCCACCTCAGCTCTCAGCTGTTGCATCTCTTGGGATTGTTGTTCCCACACAGCGAGCGTGTTCCTGCAGACACCGGGAAAGCAGATCTTGTCAGAGGGCTGCCCAGCCCCTGCTGGAGCCTCCA
>NW_008822917.1:0-979 GCF_000699105.1 Pygoscelis adeliae | reverse complement strand
AGAGTGCCCACTGTTTCTGGCTTAGAAATCCACTCAGGAGCTCTTTATGGCAAGAGGGGAAGAAATTGCTGTTTGACATTCGCAGGCTGCAAAATTGGCTCTTGAGGGCCTGAACTCCAACACGGTTGTTTGCCAAGAGCAGGAAATACTGTATTGCATTGTAATGCCAGGCACAAGAATTTGCATTTGACCATTGGCATGTTTAGGGCTTGCATATGATACAGACATTTTTGCTGATTATTTCTAAGCATGGTCAATGATGTTAATTTACCAAGGAGCCTGCCGATAATGATAGGCAGCTCACCTATCTGCCAGGACTAGATGGCAACCGTTAGTCTTCGCCCATCTATCTCATGCAGTCTTCATATCTCTTCTGTATCAGTTTAGCTTATTTAAATATAGAGGTGGTTAGCTGTCCTAGAGAAAAACCTTTGCTTATCAAACCTACTGGTATCTTGCTGGATGTTTTTCACTATGTGGTGTTGGTAATTTTTATGTAAAAATTTTTCTCTTCTCTCCTTCAATCCCTGGATACCAAATTAGGGAAGATGAAAGGTCCTCATAAGAAATAATTTTGTATGAAGCGTCTCGCTTTCACTTAGGTGAGAGACTGAAATGAGTCCAAAATAACGTTCTGGTTTTTGGCCCTCCCTTTCCAGATGCCCGAATCCAGATTCTGTGGCTTGCACACAATTGTATTGCTCATGTTATGCTAACAGTCTGTAGTCTTAGGTTCTCATTTTATCCCTTTCACTTTTGCTAGAGTTTGGGGGGGCTGCCTTGGAATTGCTGCTCTTTGCTGAGAGAATCTTAAGCTGGGTTTACCTTCAGTTCCCGGAATGAATTGTTTATAATTCATGTTCCAAAAATGGACGATAATGATTATTTCCTCTGAATTTTTGTAACTTTGGCTACTTGTGTGAATTTCAGCGCTGGAAGAGTGTGTGCGGGGTTTAGGCTTCTCTTTTTTTTTTTTTTT
>NW_008822916.1:0-986 GCF_000699105.1 Pygoscelis adeliae | reverse complement strand
GGGTTTTGCCTCCTACTTAATTCCTACTGATTCAGCTTAATTCCTAGGGTCCCCAAGGACAGTGCAGCTCCCATGGCTCTGTCTTTTCTCATCCCAAAGGCATATATGATGCAAAGCTGTATGCGTGAACAGTCTGGGCTGGACTGTGCTTTCAGAGGCACAGGCTTTTCTATCTCCTGCACCACTCTCAGCCTCCCACAGGACAGCTGAAGCTACTGGCACTATCAATGCAGTACCTTGCCTGAATATGTGTCGCTTCCATGTGACAGCACAAGTTGGAGAGGTTTCCTGGAAGTCCTAGCATATCTGTGCAGAGACTCACATGCCTGGTCCAATGGAGGGAAGCAATCTATTGCAGTACGCAGACATGATAGGCTCCTTATCATGTACACCTTCTCAGATCCAGATCCTTTTTTCATGCAACTTTCTCAATTCTTCAGATCAAGACTTTGTAATTGACCCTGCCAGCCAGAATTGCAATACTTCAGGTTTCTTTCACGTACCTTCAGGTTTTGTTTGGCTCTAAATTAATCTGTCAGGCAAACAAGGATGAAAAGAAGAATAATGTGAGCTGCTTAGCAGGAAACTTTATCCATTTAAAGAAAATCTTTAAATAGTTATTAAAATGCAAGCTTAGCTTTTCTTTTCTTCTGCTGCACAGAAACACCCTCATTGAGACAGTCACTATTGACTATTTACAGAGCAGATTTTTCCCATTCTAATGTTTGTTTTAATGGTTGTTTCAAGTGCAGCATATAACCAGTGAGCAGCTAAATTTTGTGCCTGTGAGAGAGCTGTTATGTGTTGAAATCCCACAGTATATTCACTGCTAAGCAACATTCAGTTTCTGGCCTCTACTCAAACTCTGATATTCTTTGATTTCCCCATCCACGTTCTGGTCTCCATCACACATAACTCTTTCAAGTGGTCTACACATATAAATGCTAATTGACTACTGCTTAACCCAAAACCCATTCACGATTTCA
>NW_008822915.1:0-983 GCF_000699105.1 Pygoscelis adeliae | reverse complement strand
GGCGATAGCAATGCCAGCTACGCTGCTTGTAATGAGAGACTAAGGCTTTTCCTGCAGTTTTGGTAGTTTTATTTTCTTCTTTCATAATGACATTACTACCAAGTGCCTCCAAGTCCCCTTGGGGGCTGGCGCATGCCCCAGCTGCTGGCCTGGCCCTGGTTTCGCCGGCTTCTGAGGCACCCTAGTGTTGCCGGCGGCATGGCCTCTTGTGGGCTGAAGAGGCCTGGGAGCCACTGGCCCTCCTCTTCGGGGGGCGCCGGGGCCCCGCAGGTGGGCAGTCCCTGCCCTGGCCAGCAGCAGAGGGATGTGCCACCACCTGCCCCAGCTCCTCATTGGGCTCCTCCTGCACGCTGGGGTCGGGGACAGGAGTCCCCCTCGGGGAGGCGGCGGGGCCAGGGCTGGCCGCGGGGCTGTCCTCCTGCTCCTCAGCAGCATGGGAGCCCAGGAGTTCCAGCTGCCGCAGGATCTGCTCGCTGCACAGGTCTGCGGCAATGTCAATGAGCTGGCGCACAAATGTCACTGTGTGGTGTTGCAGGAGGGGCTGCATCTCCCGGACCAAGGCCTCCTCGTCCAGACCGTAGCGGCACAGATTTACTATGACGGTGGCCTGTGCCAAAGCCACCTCCCACCAGCGGGGCCCGTACAGCGCCTGGTTCAGCCAAGGCAGCAGGGGCTCGAGGATCTCCAAGGAGTCCCGGAAAAGGCCCGCCCAGACCTCAGGCTGCAAGCCAGCCACGTAAGTCCTGGGCACCAGCTCCTCAGCCCCCTGCTCGTCCTGGTGGCCGGCAACCGATGGATCTGAGGGGTGTGGAAGAACCATCTCCAAAAAATCTTCCTCTGACCGCATGGAGTAAATGATGGTGTTGACAGTCTGCCTGCAAAGGGGGCATGACAGTTTCCTCTTTGCCCAACGCACAATGCAGCCCAGGCAGAACTGATGGAGACAGGGGATCGCATAAGCGACGTCATCTTGAGTGTCGCGG
>NW_008822914.1:0-979 GCF_000699105.1 Pygoscelis adeliae | reverse complement strand
GAACTGGCAGGGGGCAGGGACCCGACACGGCCTTGCCAGCCTTCGCGGGACCCAGGGCCTCTCCCCAAACTGGCCGTGGGTCAGGGACCACCCTGAATCCTGAACCTGTCAGAGACGTTCCCCACTCCCTGCCAAATGGCAGGTGGTCAGGGACCACCCCTCCCAATCCCTGCTCAGCCCAAAGTCAAGGACATCCCTGTCCTGTCCCCAGCCCAGCACCGGGGCAGCGATACCCCCTTCCCCAAGATCTTGCCCTGCCATGGACCCTCTGCCCCCCTGGACAAAATCAGCAGCAGGCCAGTGGCCTCCTGGATCAGGCCGATGTTGTTCCCAAAACTGGGACTCACCGGCAATGGGGCACACCTTTCCCCAAAGCAGGACTGAACTGGGGTCCTCTCCCAAGCCTTAGAGGCCCCTCGAGGCTGGGTGGGACCAGACCCCGAAGTGGCAGTGCCCTGCCACCCTCTCCTGAGCTGGGGCTGGGTCAGGGTCCCGTCTTCCCCCAGCCTGGGGAAAACTCTGGCGGTAACCGCCATCTCCTCTCCAAACCGAGAGTAAACCACAGCAAGGTGCCTGTGCATCCTGTTACCAAACCACGGGACCAAACTGTACCTAGGTCAGTTACATCCACTCCCACCCAGACAGGCTGGTTTTCGCCTTCCTGATCCCAGAGCTTTCCCTTGAGGTTAGACTGATCCCCAGGAGTTAGCGTGGGATCGGTGCCAACCCTGAAATGGCGCCAGACAGAAGCTGGCTGTCTTCATGGCCCACAGCCACCTAAGGGCTGCCCCCAGACAGCCTCTGCCCCCTGCCCTCCTCCCTCTGGGAAGCAAACAGGGGCTGATCCCCCAGCCCTGTGCTGCGGGAGTGACCAGCCCTGGGCTGCACTCCCAGCTCCAGAAAGGGACGCCTGGCCCCCGTTTTCCCTCGGGGAGGCTGTCCCACCCTTTCCTGCCTCTTTTCTGCGTCTGTGGGGACC
>NW_008822913.1:0-964 GCF_000699105.1 Pygoscelis adeliae | reverse complement strand
GGCTTTAATACATTTTAAAGATGGGCAAATTTAGAAGTTGTTTTTGAACTTGTTAAGATTTTCTGCTATACATAAGTTAGAGTGGGATGACTTATTTTATGCTAGCTAATATTCATAACCTGACTTATAATGGCTTTAATCTAACATGTATCAGTGAGAAAATAGAGGTCGTTTGGAAAGGCTGCGCTGGGTGCAGTGCTTGTATGTTCTTTCAGTTACTTTGACCTGTCATTTTTTGCACAATTTGACAAATCGCTGTTGCTCAGACTTCATGCTTACATTGACAAGGATTCATTGTTAAACTAGATTTTAATATGTTAAAAAGCAGTGACATTAGTAACTTTATGAGTGTTAGCATATTAAGGTAAAATTCACTTCAGGATTCAAAAATAATTTTCTCTGTTGCCATGTGAAGCTGTATTCAGATATAAACCTGTTATTTCTATCACTGGAGAGCAAAATTTGTAGTGAATGAAATATACCACTGTTGGAGCTGCCTAATCTTGTTTGAAAGAAATGTTTGGGGTCTTCCTGTTTAAGTGTTTTCCTTACAATTTTCAACTAGTAATGAATTTTATTGTTTAAGTACAAGCCAGTTTGAGAAATGCTGATCCTTGGATGATCCAAGTTCTATGTGTATCCCAGCCTTTTATGGTTTTCCCCAAAATGGTATCAGTTATGTGGCTGTTACTTTGCCTCTCGTTCTTAACAGACAATTGCTTTCAGATACTTTAACAGCGTGTACTATTAATGAAGCAATACCTGGAAATTACAATCCGATCAGATCTGCAGGCCTCCAGGTGCTGTATTTACAAAGTGCAAGACAGGACTTTCTCCAGATTTCCTGGTGCAAATCGAAAGGAGCCGTAACCTGGATTAGGATTTTTTTTCTCCCCCATTTTGTACGTGGGATCTGAGAACCAGAAAGGTCAGCGATGCGCTCGGAACACAGTGGCAGCTAGGG
>NW_008822912.1:0-982 GCF_000699105.1 Pygoscelis adeliae | reverse complement strand
TCTTTTCCAACCTAAATTATTCTATGATCTTCAGCTTGTAGACTTGCAAAGCATACTGGTTTCAGTGAAGCCATGTCAATTTACACCACCTGACAAATTGGCTTTAAGGATGTTGAATGGAAGCTAAGCTATTTAGAAACACCAGCAATAGATTACAGGTACAGTGTCATCAGGACAGATGCTTAACACTTGAGAAACAGTCTCATATCAAATAACTGAGAAAAGAAAATAATGATTATTGGTTTAAGCATGTTGTAGCAAAAGACGTCTTCAGGAACAATGCCTGAAAGAATTCAGACAGCTATGACAGTATCTTATAAAATATATTTCTAAGTGATTGTTGATACTGTCTCAGACACCAGCAATAAATCTACACGAGAGAACTTAATGTTTAGCATAGTGTTAGAAATACACAGTCCTGAAATCATGGAGGAAATCTAGTCATTGATACTTTATTTTGGAAATGAGCTGCCTTCTAATTTTTTTAAAGGAGCTATAGCATATGAAGATCACTGAATTCAAGCCTATGTTCATCTTTTATAGCCAAAAGATGGGCTTTAAGTGAAACAATCTTTTCAGACCAAAGAAATTGCCCCTTTTAAACTAGCTCCAGTCTAAGAAAATAAGGACAATCGTCTTGACAACTGTAGAAACATAGACATATGAGAAGCAGAGCCATATCTAATGTCATTAAGTTGAATGGTCCAAACAGTAGCCTGTAAGAAAGGAATCAGAAGGCAGATGTGTTAACATCTTCAATTTCAGCTAAATTATACTGGAGCCGTTTATGCTTTTAGACAGAGTTAATTTTCCCTGGGACTGTAGCATTGAACCTTGTTTACATGTAGAACCAAAATTAAGGAACAGATACATCTTTCTAAGTAATTGGCTGAAGCTTTATTTAGATAGTAATCCAACAAAAATGGAGTGGCTTGTGGCCAAGACTATTTTATTTAGGGAGTGTTTCGATTGCCTAGAGCTC
>NW_008822911.1:0-981 GCF_000699105.1 Pygoscelis adeliae | reverse complement strand
AAAAAAAAATTGAGAAAGTGATACAAAGTTTCCTTATGTCTAGCGGTACCAGGCGTCCTTTGTCATTCAGTGCATCATACAGCAGTCACAATTAAATACATGCCTTTTTGACATGAAAGGCAAAAATATCATTGTAACTGTTCCTTTGAGAAAAGAAGCAAAACTGAGTAAGGAGGAGGAAGTCAGTTCGCAGAGAGAGAAGAAATCATCATTGTTGCCCTAGGTTTCAGCAACCCAACTGTTCCAACGAGAAGTTAAGAATGACCCTGTTTATCAAACCAAAGACACATCAAGACAAGTGCCCTGTTTCCAACAATAACGCATAGCAGGTGCTTAAGGAAAAAGTATAAGTGACAGCCTTAAGCCTAGGAGTCATGTTTTCCAATACACCCTCCCAGTAGCAAGAAGTTCCAGAGATTTCCTGAATCAAAGGTCACACCTAGCCTCTCAGTGAACCTACCTCCACTACTTCATCTAATTGCACTTTCAATTCATTGAAGCACTTGGCCACCAAAGGGTTCTGGGTGGCCACAACAAGCTCTGTGATTTAGTGACACATTTAATTACATTAAAAAGGTTGTGCTTCAGTGGTGGGGTTTTCTTTTTGTTATTTTGTTGAATGTTCTCTACTTTGTGTACAATAAGACAGAGAATAACCACTTCTCATTCACTTTCTCTATACCATTCATAATTGCTTGACATCACACCTCAGTCAGCTGTTTACAAGTGGAAGAACCTTTGTTTATTAGCACAGAGCCATCCCATCCTCCTCACCATCCCTCTCTCGCTTTTTCTAGTTTTACCAGACTCCTTTTGAGTATTCACAACAGGATGAACCAATGATTCATACAAAGGAAGAGGGACGCTTCCTGTGCTGTTTTCATCTTCTTTCCTGCTAAGTAACAAGATTTTGTTTGCCTTTTTGACTGGCGTTGAATATTGAAGATGTTCTGCAGAGAGCTTTCAACAGTAAATCACAAT
>NW_008822910.1:0-973 GCF_000699105.1 Pygoscelis adeliae | reverse complement strand
CTAGAAACGTGGAGAAATAACACCTGAAATTAACCCCCAAACTTTGTTTATCTTGACCATTGCACAAAACTCATGCTGTCCCTATGCTTATTTACTGCAGGCAGGCAGACTGGCAGTCTGCAGGGCTTGAACGGCACGGGGAGAGGGCAGTGGCTTGCAGAGCTGGTGGTCAGGAGCCGAAGGACAGGAGCTGCTTACATGGAGGCGGTGGTGTGACCCAGGTCATGGGACTGCTATGCCATTTGCTGTAAGGGGGGGTAATAGCACGCAGCCAGCCCAGGCAATTGTTACATTCAATTAGTGCTTACACAGTGCCTTGAATAACTCACATGAAAAGCTGACATTATTATTATCGTTGTTATTAAGCTAACAGTATATTCTCCATGGAGCTCATGAAGAGGAGGTGACGCACAAACAGCACATACAGTAGCAACTGCATGTGAACAGTGCCCCAGGAGTTATGAAGAAAAAAATTACCTGAATAATGGTTCCTCTGCTGTGGTGGGATTTTCCTCCCTTTAATTATAGTTGCTGTTTTCATTTGAAATTGATTAAGTGTTTTAGGATGGCAAACAGAACTGGTCTTTTTAGGAAGAACACTCAAGACAGCCAGACCCAGCTAGAAGCGTAACATTTTTATTTCTTTTTAAAAGACTCATAATTTTTTTCTTCTCAAATGGGAAGAATTGGGCTGGATTTGGCGCTCTCCCTAACATCTCACGATTTTTCCATCCTAAGGAGAGGCGGACGCCTGTGCCATAGGACTGCCTTGGAGAGCGTAAGACCTCACCAGAGGGCTCACTGAGGAGAATCCACCATCCTGATTTTAATTACTTGCATTGGGTGGAAGAGGCAAGAAGAACTGGCAAGTGTCGCTGTCTGTGGAAGGTACTTACGCAGACCTGCAATCTCTAGTCCGGAGGGTGGGGTACGTAGAGCTTCTGCAGTGGAGGAGGGAGCACATAATTCTTAA
>NW_008822909.1:0-972 GCF_000699105.1 Pygoscelis adeliae | reverse complement strand
CAGCTCGAAAGTGGTATGTGGCTCTGAAGTATTTTTCATCTCAAATGAGAAAGGAGTATTCAAAGATAGTCAGAATGTATAATGACTGCTTTTGAAAGGATGTACACCAGATATCTCGGGTCATCTCTACCAACACTTGTCAGTACAGCAACTTGTTAACATTAAATTGATTCTAAGCTTTCGGGGGAAAGTATCTCAGCTTCCTACAGACTGTGTATTTACATACTGTTTAAAAGGAAAAGTGAAACATCTCGGAGAGATGCAGCTTCTGTTCAGCCTCTAACTGACAGCACTACGGCCGCCTACTACAATCAAAATGCCTCTGATGATACAAGTCTGAAAACCTCCTGAAGAAAACACCACAGCAGTCCTATCACACCGTAGAAGAAAATGGGTAAAAGTGAGTCAGCTCAAGGAATCACTTGAATGCCTAACTAAATTTCCTAACTTGAATTTCCAAAACTAAACTTATCACTCCTCCAAAGTCCCACTGATGTCATGAATGGTTAGTTTATCCTTCAACTAATTTATGAGTGACAGCACAACATTACATCATATTAACCTCCTCTATGCAGTACATAGCTACTTAAAGTAGAAACTCACTAATTGGCCCTATTGGCTGAAAAATCCACTGTAAATTTTTGAAAGTTGCAAATTGGTGCGTGAAAAAAATGCGTTAAAACCCCTCCAGTGTCCTTTGTTCAGTTTTTTTGACAGTTCCAGCATATATTATTCATTAGACTTCGTATTGTGCTGGTGAATGTTCTGGAGGAATAATGAGTTGTGATCTCGTTCCTCTGAAGCTCCTCTAGACCATCCAGCTGAGCAAAGAGGGTGACAACACGAGGGTGTGGAAGGTTTTCACTTGACAGAACGTTTTTTTCCTCAGAAGAATAGTCTGATGAGCCATTAAGGTATACAAGAATCAGGTCCGATATGAGACATTTCTTCAGTAACCTCTTCAACCTGCCT
>NW_008822908.1:0-977 GCF_000699105.1 Pygoscelis adeliae | reverse complement strand
GTACTGAGGTTTGGGCTTGTTTAACTCTGGGGTTTTGTTTTGCATAATTCAAATATTCAATATTTCAAATACAGGAAACAGGAAATGTGAATGTATACTGGATGACATGGGTCATTCTGGATGTGAAGGCAACTAAAATTTTATACTATTTAAGCTCTCAACAGGATGCTGAAAAAATCAAATTGTCTTTGTTTGTAGTTTGAAAATGTTCAGGCTTTATACTTGATTTATAATGAGAGCTAGCCTCTTCATGGTTTTGTGGAAAGTTGGAAGGAAAGACTGCGTCTGCTGATATATCACTTTGCTGTTCTGCAGCTTACATTGCACTGCTGATTTAACATTTCCTGCTAAATTGGCTTTATTGAAAATAATGAGATGCTTGGTTCTCTCTTATGTAATTGGGAAAATTTGAAATATAGGTCTAAATAAGATCTTGTATTCTGTATACTGCTGATTAACTTGTTGGGAAAGGGCCTTGAAGATACAGCCTCTTTTTCCAATCTTTCTGCTAAAGTATTAGGCTAATACGGCTTAGACTATCATTCAGTCCTTAGTTCCTCCTATTTCCATTCTGAGAACAAGAGCCTCAGAAGAAAAACCTCAGCATCAGGTATTCCTTAGAACAAACACATTTTTTTTGAGTGAGCCAAGACTGTAAAACATTGCTACAATAGCTGTGAAAGCTGTTCTCATCCAAATCACAACACGGGAGAGTCTGGTATAGATTGACAAGCAGTCTTTATTGACCAGGACCAATAAAATTACTACGTATGTACTATCCTCAAACCCTTACCAGTTGCATACTAGTTAAATTTCTATAATTAGCTGCCCTGCAACCTACTAAACAAATGTAATGGTGTGTCTGTAGATTAGTTGTAAGAGATGAACTGAATTTGCAACTCTATCATTGACTGTATAAAAAAGTATTTTTAAAGTTACAACAGGGAGTCAGGACCATTAAGCATATTATGTATGCA
>NW_008822907.1:0-979 GCF_000699105.1 Pygoscelis adeliae | reverse complement strand
TTTTTTCAGGAGATTAGGTCACTGGATTAAAACAGCTCACGTTTCTAGTCATTATCCTGGGAACTTCAATTACATTTTCAGGACATTCAGGAATGAACAGTGCTTCCTCACTATCAAACAGCGACTTTACACATGGGGTTTAAAGAAGAGTAACGCACTGAAGGGAGCCCATAGTGTAGCGTAACTGAATGATCAAGCATACACAAGAATTTTACAGCCTGGGGTAAGAGGACAATGTACTTGATCTAAGTCTCTTTCCACAGCTGCGGAGGGCTGCTGAGGTAGCTAGTACTCACCGTCTACTTCTAAAGGGATTTGAAGTCTCTAGGACCACACTGTCTCTCCCACAGGTAGTCGTGGCTTTGTGCTGGGTAGGGAGCTCCTGCACTCAGCATCACCCTCAGCCCCAGCTTGCTGAGGATTGTTATTGCTGCAGAAGCTATGATAGCATCAAGCTTGAAACTGATGGAGGGGATGTTTCTTGCTGCAGCTTCCGCTGATGTTTTAGCTCTTTTGGAAAAGTAGCAGCAGCCTAAAAGTTCCTTCATAAGTCCCTATAACCAAAACAAACCAGTCCTCTATGGGTCTCTCTCACAGTGTGTCGGCAGTTGGCCGTCTCTGACAGAGTGGCCACGCTAGCCAGATAACATAAACTTAGTTCTCCTGTCCAGACATTCCCAAGCACCAGTGCAAACACTATTTTGAAGTTGCAGAGAACGTATAATTTTAATAAAAATATCACAGCTTCTTTCATGCGGATGAGACCTGAGTGGTCCAGCCAAGTGCCCTTCCTCACTTGCACTCCCTCCCCTACTGGGCTGCTGCCACAGGACAGTTCTCCTCCCTATCCACTGGCAAGTACCAACAGAGAGCTCCCCTTCTGCTCCCTGTTCTCAGGGCTTTGTTCGTCCAACATGACACGAACATGCAAGGAATAAAAGAATAATAAAATCCTGGCACCTCCTTAGGATTGTTTTTC
>NW_008822906.1:0-963 GCF_000699105.1 Pygoscelis adeliae | reverse complement strand
TTTTTTTTTTTTTGCCACTCAGTCCAGTCTTCAATAACTCTTTTTTCATAAAATCAATCAAATTGCAGACATTATACGATGAAACAATGCATTGGCAACAGCCAAGAATTAAAGACCAGCTTGTTTTAGTCAGGCACTAATAAATGTCAGTTAAGGAAAACTGCAAGTGAGCCCCTGACTACCTGGGTTGAAACTTTTACTTGATAATGGCTTTAAATACACAGCTTATAAAGTAGGTAATAGCAGTGATACTGCTGGTTGACCTAGCTACAGGAGATAGATTGACCAAGTAATTGGTGAGTGAGCGTGCAGAGATACACTAGCATGGCTGGGAACGTCCTTCTAAAATGGCAACATAGCAAGCACCTTACAACATCAGTGAGGACAAAGGTGAACATACAGCGAGGGAAACCCTGCTGTGTAACTTGCCTGAGTGCTGTCTTAAAATATACATGCCTACAAAAGGCACATTTCCTGTTGTCTTTATGTGGACATGGTGAATCTGACTCCACAAAAGTGTCATGGTATTAAAATATGATGGTGGATGCTAGGCTCTGCAGAAAAGTTTGTGATCTTAACAGGTCAAGTTTGCTTGACTAAAAACATGTTTAAGAGAAAGCCATTGCCATAATAGCAACCAGATTGTATAGGAATTCGAATTTGTCTAGCTTAAAGTGTAATTTTGAAATTAGTACGTATTTTGCACATATTTTAGGAGTTGATGATAGCTGAAAACTGGAAAAGTGACATGGGAAAGGTAAGTAAAGATAACATTGAGTTTTAATAATGGAAGTCAATACATAATATTGAAAAATAACAGCCAGAGTTCTTGGCCTTTTATACTTGGGCAGTAATGATTTATGTTATAAGGAATAGACTTAAAGTGTAAATAACCAGTAGTGTCAATCAGAACAATAGTCAAGATAAATATTCCAGCTGGCTATGTTGTTCTGATAAAAAAAA
>NW_008822905.1:0-973 GCF_000699105.1 Pygoscelis adeliae | reverse complement strand
GCCTGCCGGGTTAAACCACAACAATTTGTCAGCGCACAAGAGTTTTGAGTCCTCCATTTTCCTCCATTGCTGGGACATTCCATCCATTCCCTGTGACTCAAACGGGCTCTCCTGTGCCGAGTTCACAGTGTATCATGGGAAAGTTCAGATGTAGCATACCTGAGCACACAAAGTGTGGCAGCGAAAACAAGCTCATAAAGACAGATGTGGTTCAAAAATAGTGTTCAGAAACCCTAACAAAAACCAGTACATGATGACATTTCCATTTAAATCTGAGTAGAGGAAACAAGGCACAAGTAAACATGAAGTCAGAAACAGTTCCAGGGCAATGAAACAAGTTTTCATTGTAATCTCACTACTTTTACCACAGTAATTACATATTAAAGCAAGATAGAAATTCTGAGTTTAAACCAAGTGTACTTTGAAAAATTGACTTAATTCAGTTAAGATGTGCAGTTCTTAGGGAATGATGCTGAAGGTGGATGGTGTGCTTGTAATCTGTTAATTTTTTCTTTCTCTTTATTTTATTGGTTGAAATTCTTCTTTTTAAATAAGATTCTTCTAATGAAACTGAGTTTATTTTAATGTCCTATCTCTGACTGTGATTTTATCTGCAGTTCGATTAGTTAAAAGGAGAACAGGCAGGTGGTGGGTGAGTCATCATCTGACAGTATTCTGGGAGGAATTCAGGAGTTGCCTCTTTCAATCTGAATTTTCCCATTGTAACAGCCTATCCACACGTAAATGAGTGATTAGAACACAAGATGCAAACACATCAAGAAAAGGTTCTAAGTTCTCCATTCTCCATTTCTTCTTCTTTTTTTCTTATTAAAATGGAAACTAGAAATTATCTTTAACAGTGCTAATTTGAACATTTTTCAAAGTTTTACTGTTTGAAAGATCCTACTGCCTGCTCAGAAGACCTTCTAAGAGCTCCGTCCTGTAAGAACTGACTTAGATGCCTCACTCAACA
>NW_008822904.1:0-974 GCF_000699105.1 Pygoscelis adeliae | reverse complement strand
TTTGAGCAGGGGCTTGGACTAGGTGATCTACAGACGTCCCTTCCAACCTCAGCTAGTCTGTGATTATTAGGATCTCATCCATTATAAATACAGTAGAAAAATGGTATGTAAGCATTATTATATGGTTATTATGTTCACCGCTGGATGTTTTGCCTAAACCTAGGTGTAAGAATCGTAAAGTATCTGCCCACTGTGGTTTTAGTTCAGTAACACCCATAACAGAATACTTTTCAGAATAAGTTTTTATTTGGAGGTTTTTCTCCAGGCTAAGGCTCAATAACAACCTAAAATGGACAGGCAGAAGAAATGAAGCCTAATTATTTATTTGTAGTTAATATTGTCTGCTCCCATTAAGCCTGTGAAGCAAATAAAAGCCCAATTAGAGATGGAGTTCCCCTACTAGAGGAGAAGCCATTGAACATAACCTCTAACTGTAAGAACTGATGCCAGTGTTAGCACAGTGCCTTGGAGATAAAAATTATTATGAATTCTTTTTCTTGTATTTCTCTTGCCTTCTACATGATTACTTCACTAAAATAGGCTAATTCTGTCTTCTCACACGTGGGTCTCACTGCTTTCTCCCACTACTTCACACTAGAATAATTCCACTGCTAATATGGATTCACTCTTACTTTGTGCTACATATACAAAAGGAAAGATAGGCCCCCTTTCTCAACATCAAGCAATACTCATGAAAATGTTATTCCTTTCAGCTTTAAGAGAGATTTAATTTCTCTTCAGGAGTCAAAACCCTGTGCTTTGTTCCATATGTGCAACTCTCACTGCAGTGACGGGCGCTTTCAGTCACATAAAATTTAGCCCGAGGTGTATTCTGCCACCAGGAGATGACGTGTCTTTTCATTTTCACAGTAACACACAGCCTGTTGCAAGATGAAATACTTCTGAGACTTTTTTGAATGAAGCAAGCGTTTATTTTGAATTCTGTTCAGTACTGGACTTATGCATTTCTTATA
>NW_008822903.1:0-962 GCF_000699105.1 Pygoscelis adeliae | reverse complement strand
AATTCTATGCTAAGCGTCCTTGTCTCCCACCTTGGCCAGCAAAGAACTGACTTTTATGCCTGGCACAGTCCCGCAGGCCCCTGAGAGCTGGATTTGCAGGCAGGCTTGCAGCCCTCATGCAACCTGAGGAGAAGCCACACCAGGTAAGAGTTTTCCTGACAGGCCTGAAGCATACGGAAGAGCCCACACTGAAAAAGATTTTCCTGTTCAGAACTGCAGCACATGGAGAACCCATGCTGGAGCAGTCTGCAGTGAAGGCTGTAGTTGAGCCTGGAAAAAGTGGGAGGAATAGCGGTGTTTTGTTTGTCTTTCATTCCTCACTACCCAAAACCACACATGGCATGATCCTTTTCTTCCCCTCTGGCTGCTGAGGACTGGAATTCAGTGCTGGACATACACCCCCTCTCACTCCCACATGCACGTCCACTGAACAGCAGGTCCACTGAACCCTGGGGCCTGAGCGTAGGTCTGTGCAGAGTGCGTGTCTGGAGCCCGGGCCCGGTTTCTCTGGCGTCCTGCTCCAATCCCTGGGCAGTCCCTGATGCCGATCTGCTCTTCTCACTGCTAGGGCTGCTTGAGATTTCCTAGCCTGTTCGCTGCTGTTCACCCTTGCACTTGCTGGCTAGTGCAGCTACACATTTAGTTGCCAACATCTCACGCACACACAGAAACACACCCACCCACAAAAAAAGGAGAACACAGTCTGACAGAAATGAGCTAGGACTAGAGAGTAATGAAAAATAGTAATTACTTTCTTGTTCTTCATGTGTCTGGAAAGGGTTTCCAGAACGAGTTGCTAGTTCCCCTTTCCAGGGATCAAGGTGAAGCAGACCAGGTTGCAGTTTCCCCAGGTCCTCCCTTGTGCTTTTTTGGAAGACAGGAGCGACGTTGACTTTCTTCCAGGCCTCAGGAACCTCTGCCAGTTCACTTCAGCTTTCAAAGACAACCCAGAGTGGCCTCTT
>NW_008822902.1:0-965 GCF_000699105.1 Pygoscelis adeliae | reverse complement strand
TTTGAAATTCTAAATCTCTTTTTCATCTTGAACTATGCAGTGCCTCAGCCAAGATTCAGTAATGAAGTAAAGCACGCCCAACTAACTTACTGAGCTGCTGACTGAAGTGAGAAAGAAGGGAATTAAGTTGGAGAAGGTGGATTTGTACTAAAAATTATCTAGATGACTTTCGTGGAAAAGTGAATAGCTTTTCTTTCTTTCAGTTTACAGTTGGTATATATTTAAGTACAGTGTTAGATCTCAGGACCAAAGTCAAATGCTAATGTTAATTTGTACCTTCATTCAATTCCTTTTCTCTTTTGTTAGTAAAGGTTTCGGAAGCATCTCAGATATGTTTAAATACATAGTCACTTTAGAGATGGGGTTACTCGCCAGGTCTAAGTGTCATCTTATGTGTAGGATCACTGCAGTCTAAAGCTGAGACTCTGTTGAGGATGCTGGAAGAAAAGGGGGACGTTTTCTTACCTATAGCTACACCCGTCAATCTTTGCTTCCTGTAACTTTTCCTGGATTTTGAGTAAATAAGTCTTGCAAGGTTACAATCCTTAGAGTTTGCTTAAAGCACGTGTTTCAGGTTTCAGGATGGCTCTGCAAGTGGATTACAAGAATTTGGATGTTAACAGACTTACTTGAGGAACTTTAAAAATAAGAGTATAAAGTAAAACAGATAGATAAATTAAAACAGGACAAAAGAATTTGCACACAAATTCACTCCCTGCTGTTCCTATTGCAGTAGTTGAGCTGAATTTGTTTCTAGATTTGCAACAATATTGGTGTTTGGCAGAGAGTTGTGCTGAAGTATTGATACTGATGGGGAGAAGAATGACAGAGGATGCTAGAAGACAGCTATCTACTCAGTGATAGGGAAAATGTTTTTTATTAATGTGAAGTAATACTTCCATACCTCTCCACGGACTGGATGCCACTACCTCAGAAATAAATAATAAATAAAAAATAAAAATTAC
>NW_008822901.1:0-951 GCF_000699105.1 Pygoscelis adeliae | reverse complement strand
CAACCCAAAAAACCCTATGCATCACATTTCTCACGAAGAATCAGTAATCAAAGCTCTGGTGATACCCATTTCTTGGGGTATCCAGAGATGATCACTAGTTCATTTAACAGAACTTCTCAATAAGAGATTTCCCCCCCTCCCCTAAAGAGAGTTCCCATTTTTTCCTTAATGTTTATTTTCAGTTTTCCTGGGGTTTCGTATTAACACAAATTTAAATAATATTTAACTTGGCTCCACTAGCCCAAACAATCTGTAACATTTGTACAAACATAACTCTAAAAGCTTAGTGGCAAAATATTTTAAGTGGTGCCATTAGATCTCCTATTAATTAAAGCAAAAAGTTTCCAGCTTGAACAGGTATGCGGCATGTTTAGCTCAAGACAATGCAGAAAGAAGCGAAGACCTTTTCATAGCACGAGTATAAAAAGTCACTTGGTGTGTGGCCATCAAGAAACTTGATAAAATTATTTTTCCAGCATACAAACATTTCTCTGAGATTAAAAATAACTTTGTCATTTCAGATGTAATCAATTTGGGTTTATTTACAAGTTAAACAAACCAGTTAAACACTACACATCAACCCAGTGTTATGTCATAAATAGTTACAGGTTGCCGTGGACCACAGAAAAAAAATGAGGTACTCTGATATGTCCAGCGGCTGACTGATGTTTCACCTATGAGCAGAATTTAGACTGGGAGGACTATAAAGTCTTTTTCTCTCTACTGCATACATTAGAAACTTCAAGTTAGTGCAATTAGTAGAAATCTAGATTTGAAAGACTTGATACAAGCTTTAAAACACAGTTGTAATGAAGACGACAGCGAACACTATAAAAACAGTGAAAGGCTCATGATGGACTAATGGAATAAAAAGTGAAGACAGCATTTAAAAATATGGAATAATGTGTTACTACGTGATCCTCTGTATGCTATTTCCACAAGGTTTCAGCC
>NW_008822900.1:0-971 GCF_000699105.1 Pygoscelis adeliae | reverse complement strand
TGCTGAACAAACAAAAAAGAATCTTTTCTTCCCCATTTTTGCCCATACAGTTACATGCCTGGGCTGGAACAGGACGGTTTTGCTGGACAAATCTCTCCTCGGCAAATTCCAGCAGCGGATGCACTGGTTTGGCTCACACCTGCATTGATGCTCCCAGGGGCTTAGAGCCTACAGAAGCTGGGAGGCAGTCTGGACAGGGAGGGAAAAGGCTTTTCTCAAGTGGTTAAACTAACACTCAGTAGTTTACTGCTAAGTAAAAGCCCAAATAATCTTCAGTGTTCTCCCTCAACCCTGCAGAGTTTGATTTCGGTCCCTAACACCTTTGCTTGCAAAGCAACCTTCGCTGGTGACAGCCATTGCAGTCCACAAATAACCATCTTACACAGCTCTTCAACATGCTCTCAGTTTCCCCAGGTTAGAGCAGTGATGTGACAACTCTGAAGCACTCAACAAGTTGCCATTCTGACACTGAAATAGCTGTGATTTGGCTTCCAAGAGACCACAACTGTTCTCTCCATCCCCAGTGCAAAGCTTTGTTATCCCCAACTGGAGTCTGTGCCTTCACGCAGGTTTTTCTTTGTATTGCAAAAGACCCTACTGCTGTCAGCTTCGATGCAGACTCTATAGTGTATGGTGCTGTACATGTCCAAAACATTTATAAAGTAAATAAAGCAGACAACGTTTGGGAACAAAAATAACATGCCGTTTTGAAGATAGGGTATGGCTGGAGGCTGGCAGTTCTTGGCCATGAGCTCATCCACAGTGTACTTGTTAAAATGGCCTTCCACGTTCGGTGTGTTACATGTCATAACCACATCCTCATGGTTTCATTCAAAAGCTATCTTCAAGTGGGAACAAAAACTCACTTCCCGAATCAACTTCCAGTTGACATCGTCCCCATGTCTCTGCAGTATCCCCTTTGTGCCTGCAGAGCGTCGGACTACATGGACCATGTTCTTCCCACCATGTTC
>NW_008822899.1:0-971 GCF_000699105.1 Pygoscelis adeliae | reverse complement strand
GCCCTGGCAGGAGGGGTTCCTGGGGTCCCCACAGATCCACGTTCTGACCTTGGCTCTGTTCCTCTCTGTTCCAGCCCTTCAAGGCATGACAAGTGACATCAGCGTCTCCATCTCAAACCTGGCAGCTCAAACCCTATTCCTGCTAAGAGCTGTAGAGAGAAATCCTTCCTCCAGATTTGGGCTGCGAGACCAGCTCCGCAGGGTGTGGAGGAGGTGGCCTTCTCTCTGGGATAATGGCTGGCTGTGCTGCTGGAGCTCCGTGCAGAGCTGATCCCGGGAGCTCCGTGTGCTGGGGCCACCTGAGCCTGCGGGGAAGGGCTGGGTGGCTCCTGGCCTCTCCCTGCCCACGGGACAGCTCTTCTCTAAGAGCACTTTCTTTCACCCCAACATGGGAATATGAAATCCATGTTACTCTACTCAGAGGCCCAGGAGCGTGAAAGGGAGAGAACAATTAATGGCTTCTACACCTGCGTAACTTCATTCTATCTAAGATGAGCTGAGCTGAACCTAGCAGCTGTAGCTGCCAACACTGTGTACAGATGCAGAAACGAACCTCTGGAGGAAAAAAGAAAAAGAAAAAAACCAAGCCAGGAAGTGATCAGATCTCTAGGCTGTTCTATAGGCTTTATTGCTGTAGCTTGTCCCACACGTTACATGCTTTCCCAGTGCAGGACCTGGCCATCCTCTGGTGGTGGCGAGCAGCACATGAATGGCTGTACCTGCAAATCTTGAGCTTCTGCCCATCTTTCTCCAACCGGTGGGTCTTGCTTTGGTCCCTAGTGTCCCCAGGGCATTGGGGAAGAGGAGAAAACGGGTACTTGTGCTCAGCAACAGTTGCCCAGGCGTGCAGCGTGGTAGGAAAAGTGGCCAGGAACCCCTTTGCCCTTTGGTTCTGCTGCTGACGCCTTAATGCTTCCGACAAAGCTCATGGGCAGAGCCCAGAGCTGTGGGGATCCCTGAAAAACTTGTCC
>NW_008822898.1:0-973 GCF_000699105.1 Pygoscelis adeliae | reverse complement strand
CATCCCCACGCAGATGGGTCACTTTCTGATTGGCCAAGGGGAGATGTGGCCATGGGAATAAGCATGTCTCACCCACCAGCAGTGGTATAAAACTGGGGTGTTTCGGGCAAAGTGGTATTCCCTGACCCCAAGGGCATCTGGACGCAAGTGATTCCTGGTGCGTTTGTTGCTGCCCGAAGACCAAGACCTTCCCTCGTGAGGCAAGTAACTATGGGGTCTCTTTCAGGTTGGCCACCCATCCAGTCTCTCTGTTCAAGTCCCATCATAGTGGAACCGCCTAAATGACAAACTGTTGGATATATCTGTTCACATAATGACGTCATCTGAGTTTTTTAGGGAAAAAAGTAAATTGAAAATATGAATTCCTTCCCATTAGAGCTTGGAATCTGCTGAAGCTGGATCTGGGGTTTCCCCAGCACAGGAGAGATTGGAAAGTTTCTGTGGCGTTTGAAGAGGGACACCAGGATCTTGCATTCTGGGGAAATGGGAACTCTGTAACTTACAGGGAGGAGCCACTTTATATGCAGCAGTACAGAGAATTTCCATTCTTTCAGCCGTCAGTTAACTTGAACGGTCGTGTTTTCCTTTGGCCACTGAGACACTTCTCTCCCCTCTTTCTCCTGACTGGGGAGCTGATGCACAGAATCATTTTGTGATCGTAGCTTTACTATTGCTTTTGCATTCAGCTTTGGCACAAGCACCTCCGAAGTGTGCAAACCTTCTCTACTTTGGCCTTTGGTAAGGAGATGCAGAAGCAAGAGAGCACAGGCACTAGGCATAACCCTTATCAGATGAGCATACTTGGAAGCATACCTAGTCCATCCCTTTGACTCTGTCTCCCTAGAAATGTATTTAGGTCTGTTTTAGAGACAAGGGTGCCATGCGTAAGGCCCAAGGTACTTCCAAAGGTAGGTTTTCTGACTGCATTCTCTAAATAGCACCAGCTGCTTTTTTACGTCAAACAGCATGAATC
>NW_008822897.1:0-976 GCF_000699105.1 Pygoscelis adeliae | reverse complement strand
TTTTTTTTTTTTCTTTTTTTCCCCTCAATGGTTGGAAATACTCAGAGACTGTAATATGTGCAGGGATATGTTTTTTTCAGGGTTAGTATGCTGTGTATGTTGTTCCATGTTTGTATGGACTTCTACAGGAATTGCAGATTGAAACGGGAAATGTTTTTGTGTGTATGCACTATTCTCACACATCAAGTATCCAGAAGTACAGTAGCACATATTTTTTCTCACAGTCATCTATGCTTACAGTGTTTCAAAGAATATTCCAAAATATCTTGGCACAGACAAAGTGAAGCTGTTTGCAAGATCCCTAGCTGTGGAACAACAAAGGCTACATTCTCAACACACATCACACATGACTTTTATTAAAGTCTTAAACAAAAATCAGACAATGTATTTAGAAAATTGAACTTCACCATTTATGATGCTACTCATATTGTGAAAGGAAGTAGGTATCCCCTTGTGCCTCCTTTCCAATGTCTTTTCCCCTAATTCTACTCACTTCTTCATGTTTCAAATTAGAAGGTAAAAATCTTATATTTAAGTACAAATAAAGACATTTTAAAACCAGTAATTTGGGACTAACTCGCATCGTGGTGCCTAACTTAAAAGGGACTTGGTGTTCAGAAACCAAGGCGTACAAGCACATAAAAGGTGCCTCTGGTGGAACATTGAGAAGTTTGAAACTTCTAAAATCATTATTAATGTCTTACCATTACATATGGCAAAAAGGATGTGGTAAATCACAGAACATATCCTGGATATTACAGACCCAGCCGTCTCATTGACTTTGTGTCAAAAAACATTCCTCCGTTTCCAGTTTGGATTAAATTTAGTTTTATGCTATTTGTACCATCATAGTACAAAATAATGTTGACACCCTTGAATTTTCTAGTTGCTTTTTCCTCAAATTTATGGCTTGGATCTCTACATTATGCTCGTACTAGGCCATGCCCATTTGATGTGCTGCACTTGAATCCAAGGC
>NW_008822896.1:0-949 GCF_000699105.1 Pygoscelis adeliae | reverse complement strand
CCCCCCCCCCCCCCCCCCCCCCCATCATTTGATTAACTATTTTAACAACTGATTCTTTTAAGAATACACATAAGATTTGATAAAATACAATGTGCTTCTTTGTACTCCTGGTATAGTAATCCATGAATGTAAGCTTCAGCTACATCTAAAGAAAAGCTAAGCACAGCCAGTTCTTTCTGCCTAACTTGCATTCTTAGTCATCCAATGTTGCACTTCTTTAAAATAAGCATTCTTGAGTATATTCTTATACACACTAGACACTGTTACTCAAATAGAGGGTGAAGTTTCTCAGAAACATGTCTAGTGCAGGAGCAGGCAGAGAAAAAATAGTTTGTGATTTATTTGAGGCTGCAGGTTTCATCCCATCATCAATTGACTGCAAACAAGCATAATTCACAAGATCAGTTGCATCCTGCATTTGATTGCATACCCTACCCTTTAGTTACAAACACAGCATACCTTATATAAATGTCCTACATAAAATTTTATTAAAGAAAAAATCAGTTACATGCACCTCTTCACAAAAAAGTCTTTGATTGAAAGTTGTTAGCTAAAGCACAGTCACTTCATACAGAAAACTACGACAGTCAAATGAAAACAAATTTTTCAAGTGAGCACTAGAGTCGATGACCAGTTGAGAACAGTCTCAATGAAGGTTACCCACACCAAAGAGAATTTCTGAAAACATCCTTTTGACTTAGAATCCATCTGAATGAACGAATAATTCAAACAGAAAGTTATCTACTAGCTGTAAGTAAAAAGCCCTATCAGAGGAAATTAAAACTAATGACTATGATAATAACCTAAACCACTCTTAAGTATGGACACTAAGCCTCCGTTACCCCATCCCATGTGCAGGTCAGCTTACACTGCAGATACTGGTAATCAGGATTCTTCACCCCCAGAATCTTTTGGTAGGACTTCAAAATGATGTTACCAAAGAAAAAAA
>NW_008822895.1:0-950 GCF_000699105.1 Pygoscelis adeliae | reverse complement strand
CACAGCCCGTTAAATATCGTCTCAGATTCCCTTTATGTTGTGGGAATCGCCAACCGCATTGAGGACGCCAGTCTACGGGACATACGGAATCGTAGGCTGTCGAGTCTCCTCGTCAGCCTACAATTAGCAATCATTCAGAGGACTGAGCCCTACGCGGTGATCCATATTAGGAGTCACCAATGGGAAGTAGGCCTGGGTGAAGGCAATGCCCGGGCTGATCGTCTTGTCGCAATCATTGTGGAGCCCCCACTATCACCACACTGTCGCGCTCGAGAATCTCACGCGATATTTCATCAAAACGCAAAGGGGCTGGCACAAGCCTATAAAATATCATTAGAAGAAGCCCGAGCCATTGTCAAGGCCTGTGCTGTCTGCAGCCATCATAACTCGGGCCTTGGCCTAGGCTGTGGGGTAAACCCTAAGGGCCTGAAAGCCAATGAAATTTGGCAGATGGACGTCACTCATGTTTCCTCGCTAGGACGGCTAAAATATTTACATGTTACAGTAGATACTTATAGCCATATGATATGGGCTACCCCACAGCCGGGAGAAAAGGCTCGTGACGTCCAACGGCACCTGACTAGCTGTTTTGCCGTGATGGGAGTGCCCACTACTATTAAAACCGACAATGGTCCAGCATACAGCAGTGGACTTTTGAAACGGTTTATGCAGTCTTGGAACATTACACACGTAACGGGCATCCCTCATTCCCCAACTGGACAAGCGATAGTAGAAAGGGCCAATGGGACACTGAAGAGATATTTAGACAAGTTTAAGGACATTGTAGATATCCGAGAGAGAGTTGATAAGACACTTTTCGTGCTCAATTATTTGTGCGTGTTTGGGGATAATAGTGATCCACCCACTGTTAGGCATCACGTGCCTATAAATCATAATGCTGCCCTTCGAATGAAAGTGATGTACAAAGACGCCAAGACAGGGCAGTGGGG
>NW_008822894.1:0-933 GCF_000699105.1 Pygoscelis adeliae | reverse complement strand
CCAGACTTCCAAGCAATTATTAGACCCACCATTAACCTTAAAGCTAACTCCAGCACTGTTGATGTTTGGAAAAAGGAAATGACAACTTATTAAAAGGCCTGCCTAGTTCTGAAAGAAGCAAATATGTCTTGCGACAAAGAGTTGTAACTCTGTTGACGTGCCTTCCAGCTTCATTTTATCTCCAGTTACCTGTCTGCATTCCATGATGGCTTTGAAAATCTGAGCAATGAAGAGAAGTCCAAACTAGAAGAAGAAGTGTTGGTAGAAGTTAACAGGTAACTTGTTTTTCACAACTGTATCTTGAAACTTCCACTGCAATACCTATACTTGTATACCTCAGTGGAGAAACTTCAGCCAAGAGAGATTCTAAGCTATTTATATGAAAAATCTGTCCATTGTAACCTTTAGATATGTGGTATACACAGTTAGTGGAGTAAGAAAAATACTACTCCATGGGGAAGCTAATGGAATTATTTTTATAATGTCATACTTGAAGAAAAGGTGTGGACATCCCCAAACTTAGGGAATACTCTTCTAATAGGACATTGAAATAAGGTGTTGTGACTTAGCTGGTAAACATAGCCTTGTAATTTCAGGTTTGCCCTTGCATCACACTTCTTCTGGGGTCTGTGGTCTATTATACAAGCAAAGATCTCATCCATTGAGTTTGGTTACCTGGTAAAGTTCTTTTACCCTAGTTTCATGTAACTAAAAATGTATACTCTATTCAGTGGTACATTATCAGAAAGTAAATGAAATGGCTTCTCACAGCTACTAATATCTTCTAAGTGGAGTAAAACTTCTTAAAATCAGTTTGTTACTCATTTGTGCTCTTTCCTTATGAATGTAAAGAACATCTAAGATTGTAAAAACTTCAGAAATTCTTCCCATTGTTACGTAGAGAGGCTGTAGCCTTACGTGTCAGACCTTGCC
>NW_008822893.1:0-968 GCF_000699105.1 Pygoscelis adeliae | reverse complement strand
TTGACCAATTTTCCAGCTTCCTGCTTACATTCAGGACTCAGGTTAAGATGATCCCAACAGCCCTCATACCAATGTCAAATACAGAAACTACTGCTGCTACTAAATACTTTCTCTTTTTATAAATCTAAGAATAGAATAAGGGTTTTCAGGGCAATTTCACCTAGCCATCCTCCTCCTCTTGCTTTTTTCATAACTTTTCCCCAGAACTCAGTTCAATTCCTCAAATGATTAACTTCTATCGCAGCATGACCAAATCAAAAGCCCGCAAACAAAGAGCGTGTGTGGTTGACTGAATTCAGGTGCCCAAATGATGCAGAATGTCTAGGACCTGTGTTGGTTGTTTAGTACTCTCTAATTTTTCCAGAGATCCTCTCTAGTTGTAAGTAATGATTAAATACAAATTTTACTATTGCTCCAAATCACCAAGGCCAACATTTTGTGGAATCCAGAACTATTCAAGTACACCTCTTTCATCATTTCCTATTTAAAATTACATTTTGAGATTACCATAAGCTACTTCTTATTCACATAATGCAAACCCGGTTAATTTTGCATTATTTATTCTTCTGTTTATTTAAATTGTGTTACAGTCAGTGTTAAAAATCCCTTATGTTTATGCTCTATCTTATTTTAATGCAATTTTTAAATTAATTAACCAAATTTGAAATTGAGTGAGAATATCCTATAAAGTTAGTTTGACACTATTGTCCATCAAAAAGTCATGCTAATTGTCTCAGATCTATATCCCTCTTAACTGTGTTCATCAAGGACCACATTAGATGGTGGTCCATTAATGACTCATTATTTGCACAGCCATACTGGCTGATTCTAATATTCAAGTAAATCACCCTGTTTACCCTTGCAAAGTACTAGGGGAACATCAATCTTCTTCCAGAACTCCAAAACTCTACTGCCCCAGGAGCTCTAGGGGAAAGAAATGAGTACCAATAAAAACCCCAAAAAGCCAC
>NW_008822892.1:0-963 GCF_000699105.1 Pygoscelis adeliae | reverse complement strand
TGCCCTTCCTCCCTTGGCCTTGAAAATGTCTGTGTTCCATGTAGAGACAGTATCTATTCAACGTAAGGACATGAACATTCCTGTTCAGCATAAAGACATAAAGCGTAGCTTCCCCTCACCTGTCTGTCTGTTTTGTGTAGTACGTACGCAATTGACAAACTGTATGTCTAGTCTGTATGTTCAGTGTATGTGTTCTGTGTAGGGAGTACATCTATGGAGAGAAAAACATGGTTGTGCTTCCTGTGTCTCTGTACTTTTTTATGCGTACATAATGTCTCTTCTGAATAGAGAGAGGCAAAAAGCCTCAGCGAGATGAGTTTGGCTGAGGCTTCTCTTCCTGGAGATCGAGTATATAGTGTCTGTGGATGTTCTGTGTAGACCGTGCGTGGGGGTGTGTGTATCTATGTTCTCAAAAGACATATATTTACATGTATCTCTGTATGTCTCTCCGTATATGTTCTGTTTATACTTGCTGCATGTTTTCTGTGTATAGTCTATGCATATAAAGATATCTAGATGGTGTCCTAGCCGCGTGTATTTTATATCCGGACAGAAATTGCCTCACTCGGGCAATGCAGGACTCGTTCTGTATGTAGAATATACCCAACCTACAGGTAATGTAAATGAAACGAAGACAGTTTCAGCTAAGCAAGGTGAGGCTTTTTTGTTTCCGTGTACAATACATACGCTCTTGTTTACGCCCCGTTCACAGATGCAAATCCTCAGCAAGACTCTTCTGGGTGTGGGCAGTAAACATACTGTCAAGTCCTCTTCAACCTATAGGTGGGAAGCAGGGACATGGTCCAAACCCTGTTGTCCGTCTGCCGAGTCTCTGCTGTCTGCATGTCTTCTAGCTTCAGCCTGGAGAGCTCGGCTGAGTCTTCTTGCGTTGCCACAGATGTGGACTTTGTGCTGCTTGTGTATCTCTTGGGTGGCAGGCGAACAGCGAGGGCAAGGGGAGAG
>NW_008822891.1:0-963 GCF_000699105.1 Pygoscelis adeliae | reverse complement strand
AAAAAAAACCACAAAGGAAAAACCCAGAATGTCACATGTTACTGATCTATTTTATAGAAGGTTTATTGCATTTATGGCATCTTTACTATGAACCAACTTTCTCCTCTAAAAGATGTAATTGATTTTGAGATTTTGGCTATTGATTAACGTAGCTTGTATTCCTCACCTTTGGGGTCCAGCTGCTGAAGCCTAGAAATAAAGGCTGAAACAAATTCCCTGTGGGTTAACTAAATATTCTGTATTTTCAAGTAAAAAGGAAGATAACTGTTCTGCAGTGCTATTTGAAAACTTCTGGAGTTGAAAACTTGCTTTTCTATTTCTCTTTCAGTGTATGAGAGAACTGTCAGTTTCAGTGCTACTTGACATTTGTAACAAATGAGGAAGTACTCTGAGCAACTGAGCTCTCTTGTATGTTGAAATGCTCCTATGATGAGGCTTCTCTATAGAAATGCGTGGAAAAATTCACCTAAGGACTAAGCTAATGTGCTTCTGAAAGGTCACTATTTGACAACCTGACATTTTTTCTTTATCAGACTTTATATGAGAATATGGAAGAATCCAGAGCTCCTAGTAGCTCAAAAGGAGGAGAGTCTGAAGATGGTTACTATGCAGATTTACTGCAAATGAAACTTGACAACTCAAAGTAAGTACTTAATGGTTTGAGGCCTAGAAGTTGGTTCTAGTCTAGTTATCTTCTAGCTACTTGTTTTTATTGTCCCTCTTTTGTTACTGTTTGTCTGTATGTAGTCCACTGACTGTACGTGCAAATATGCTCATTGTCTCATTTTCTAATGCTGTGGAACCATCCTATGGTCATTATAGGACTGAGAGTTGTTTTGTCATTTTACTTATTGTTGCAAAAGATGGCAGAACTATTTTATATTATTGTTGTTTTCTTCTAGAAATGTTGTTAGTACTCCTAGATACAAGAGAGTTGACAACTGTAAAAAAAAAAAAAAAAAA
>NW_008822890.1:0-972 GCF_000699105.1 Pygoscelis adeliae | reverse complement strand
AGATTACAGTGTGAGAGGAAAAAAAAAATTTGCTCACGTGAATCATTAAAGGGTGTTTAGTGCTACAGAACTCTGCTTTGTCCATCAAATATGCTGAAGAATATAGGAAGATTCCTTTAGAACAGACATACTTATGAATAATTAAGACTGTATGAGCTTGTGATTCATTTCAGTCATGGTATCTGTATAACAGGTACAGTGTCCAAGATTAAAAAAAAAAATTCTCTTATACCACAGCTGGGACATGCTTAACACTGTTTCTTTTAATGTTGTGATAAAATGGTAACATTCTAGTGAAATGTTTGGCTTTCCTTCATGTTCTCTTTAAATCTGAATTTATCCATTTGGTAATGTCTAGTGTACTCTCTTATGAATACGCAAAGGAATTAAGAAAAGCAGATTACATAAATTGAAGCACTCAGCCCAGATAATGTTTTTTAAAATGCTCCATAACCTTGATGCAGTGAGAATTTTTGCAGTTGTATCTTGTAAATTACAAAAGTGAATTGCTTTTTAGTCTTAGTTTATCAGATCAGTGATGGGCAGAGTCAAAGATACTACCACAGGATTGAGGGGCTGGAGAGACTCGGTAAGGAAAAAAGTGAAATGGGGTATAAATATACTAGAAGGATTTTTTGAGAGAGAACTGTAAAAGACTGAAATGGAGGAGGGTGGAATACACATTGCAAACAGAACAAACATGGAGAATACACAAGTTGGGCAAAAGTAGGGTAACTATATTACATGTATTATTTTCATATCTCTACCGTTGTAGAATTAGATAACTGTTCTTACGAGGCTACAATGGTGGTGGGCAGGCAATAATATTTCAAAAATGTACATTCGTCAATGCAGGGAAAGACTAAAATGTCACAGAAGCTACGAATCTGGGCCGCGTGTGATTACAGTAAAACAGCTGCTCATTTACATCTAAAATGTAACCCAGGACCAATTATGAATACAAAAGCATAC
>NW_008822889.1:0-949 GCF_000699105.1 Pygoscelis adeliae | reverse complement strand
GGCTAAACAGCCCACGTATATGTGCAGAGTTTTAATACCTTTGTGGGACTGCTGATGTTAAAGTTAGCAGATGGCATATACTTGCTCTTCAAACTACTATTTTTGAGTTATTTACCCCTTGGTAAACCAAGCTCCTGTGTATGTGACTCACAGCACGTGTTCTGTTTGTTTTGCTTGAAGATGAGAAGTTCAGTTTCCATTTAGTTTAGTTTCCATTTTTTCAAAGAACAGAGAGTTATGTGACTTAATACAGTTTTAGGATTTTTAAGAGTTGGGATTAATTCTCAACATCAGACTGACAGCACTTCTGGGAAAAATCCTGTAAACATGAGCACAATGCACGCCCAATTTCACTGAGGAAACAAAGAACACATCCAAACAAGTGTACAAGAGCAGTAAGAGCAAGCTCGCTCTCTCATCCAAGAGGATAAAAAAAAATACGGAGATACAGACGGTCTTACCTTCTCTTCTGAGGCAATTGTGAGTTTGTCACTGGATATAAGACTGCACACCTGCTCTACACCAAGATTGAGGTATTCTTCACTAAGTACGACATCAGAAAAGTGCTGTTCTGTTTGGAGGAAAAGAAGTCCTCTAACATACAGTGCAAAGTGTAACCCACAACAAGCACGAAAGCAGCAGAGGAAAAATAGAGGAAAACGATTCAATATGCATGCTATTTTGTCATACCTAGAAGCAATACCCTTAACTTAAAACATTTGATATAGGTTAAAGCTTGGTCTCACAAACAGCTTTTATATTTAAAGATTCTTTAAAATAATTGAAATAGTAAAAATATATTATACTAAAAGTAGCAATCATATCAATTTAGCATTTTCAGCATTGCTTCACCTCAGTATTTGTCCTTGACAATTACTTAAATCTCATTTTGCTAACTTTTTACACAAAAATACAGCGAAAAAGATTCCAGAAGAAGAATATGCCCTTT
>NW_008822888.1:0-970 GCF_000699105.1 Pygoscelis adeliae | reverse complement strand
AAAAAAAAAAAGTGAATGGGGAAATGCTGTTTGGTTTAATCAAGAAGAACTGAAAAGAGGACTCATTTAATTTATATGTATACAAAATTGTATATTTTCGTGTAGCTTAGATTTGTGTAAAGTGTTTCATTTTAATATTAAAACACCCTTTCTTGATGCTGAGGATTCATTGCTAATTGGAGTGCCCCACTGTGCCTCACGGGCAGGATTTCAGGGCACTTGCTCTCTTGAGGAAACGAGCTTGTCTGGATAAGAATTGCAGAATCTTAAAGTGGAGTTACCACGACCGGCGCCTTTTTATGTTTTGAGTTATGTTGCTTGCCTAGGATTACTTCCTAGTAGGCTGATTAAAGCCTATGTAGGCACTAAAAGCATATTTTGTTGGCAAATCTAAGAACAGTTTTGATATCAGAAAACTCTATTTGATCAGAATGGGTTAAGTCTCTCTGGTCACACAGTATGATGTAATGTTCTTTCAGACTGCATAGTCGCCTTGTGTGCTAGGAGTAGTATGGCTCCTTCATGATGTCACCCATTCTCAATGAGCAGCCCGTAAGTGGAAGAAATAAGCCATGGCGAGGTTTTTTTGTTTATAGTTTTGTTTGGGTGGGGTTTTTTTGTGAGCTTTCACAACTGAGTTAAGTTGGATATATACATATAGTCTTGTGCCATCCAATGCAAGTATGCCCTTGTCCCGCTTTTTTCCCCACTTGAACAGTGTAAAGCAACTTTGTGGAGTTGACTTGATAAATATTAAATATTCCATTATGTTCTAGATGTAAAATTAAACTCAAGGACAAATTATTTTTATAATACTATTTTTATATGTTCTGAAAGTGGTTTTGAAATATATTGAGTCATAAAGATGCTCTGGCCAGGCAATAACTCTGCTACTGAAACTGGATATGGAGAAGAAAATACTCTGAATTATTTTGCCTTTTTGGATTCACTATTGTTATGACTTTTTTTT
>NW_008822887.1:0-963 GCF_000699105.1 Pygoscelis adeliae | reverse complement strand
TTTTTTTTTTTCATTCTGGAGAACTTTTTTTTGGAGTGAATGAGTTTAAGTTGTTTCTCTTACTGTCCCTAAAAAAGCGGAGCAATATTGCACTGATTTCTCTGTCAATAGCTGCAGTAGAATTTTAAAAATGAAAATAGCTCTGATTTTACATTAAAGTTTATAAATATCATTGACAACATCTTTTGAGCTGAAAACTGTGAATTCGTATTTCCTGTGACTTAAATTTAACTTGCCAGCAACTCTCAGAGAAGTATCCTGGTACAGCACATAGTTTTTCAGACAGACTGTTAGGCCAAATGTTCATTAAAACATCTTTAAAGCTGTTCATACAGTTTTATTTTTCTGAGATGATATTGAAATCTGGTACCCAAATAATCTCCTGTAAGCTTAACATTTTGGACATATTTGGCTAGTGACAACTGATAGCAAAAAATACTGCTCAAAGATGAATTTTCTCTCCATATAAGGTTAAATGATGTGAAATGTTAAATTGTCATGTTGCATAATTTCTTAGTACCGTTCAAACAAAAATGGTCTTTGCACTATGTTCTGGTGCCTCAGATGGGCACAAATGAAATCTTGTTTTGATGTTTTGATCTATTAAGACTTGATAATCATCTTGCATGCCATAACAGCTTGTCATACCTACCCCTGCAGCAAGTACATGTGTCTCAAAATTTTTCAGCTGAAGAGCTAAGTGTTAAACCAGGGCTCTTTTATTACTTCTGTGAGTTTCCGTAGGTAGAAGATAATTTGTCAAGATATGACTTTTATAAATGAGGTACAAGTACATAATTTCTCACCAGGCAGAAGCAGGTTTTGCACTGACAGACTAAATTGTCAGCTGCGTTAATTTTCAGATGAAATACTGTTGTCAAAAATGAGTAATTAACACTGTTGTCCGTAACTACTGCTTTAAGTATTGGACCATGCACTTAGAATCAGGGCTAAAATTCAGGA
>NW_008822886.1:0-949 GCF_000699105.1 Pygoscelis adeliae | reverse complement strand
TTCATTTGGGATGAAAAAAGTGTATTGCTTGAATACTATGCTAGTATTTTATACTGTACTATATAGAGACTAATGCTAGTGTTTGTAATTAATCACACTTTTGTAATTAATCAATTAACTGTATTTTAAGAATCCTATATTTTATTACAGAGCAGGAAACTAAGTACTGAAGAATTAAGCTTACCTGACATATCTGCTGAAATAGCTGAGAAGATGGCTAGATTTCATGGCATGAAAATGCCATTTAATAAAGAACCTAAGTGGCTTTTTGGAACAATGGAAAAGTAAGTTACGCAATACTTTAAAGTATGGAAAAAAGGTGGCCTGTTTTAATTTTGATAAGCAGATCATTCTTCCTGAATGCCTGAGAGCACAAGCTCTCACTGTACCCAGAAACTGTTTCATAGTTACTTGAGCAACTTAAATTACCTTGAAGAATAGTAACATTTTCTTTAGTAACTCTTTTTTTAAACTTTCTTGATTTTGGTTTAAATAGTGTCTTAGTATGGGAAGACTAATATACTTATTGTCACAACTGCTGTACTATTGTCTCTATTTTTAACAGATATCTAAATCAAGTGCTGAGGATTAAATTTACCAGAGAATCCAGAACTAGAAAACTGAACAAACTCCTCAGTTACAATCTCCCTCAGGAAATGAAAAATCTAAGGTAGTCTTATTTTGTCTACCACTGTCTTGCAATTTGCACAGTTTCAGTATGAATTTGTATACTTGTTCAAACACATACAGTATAATACCATATATTAATTTTACTTTACAAGTTGGGGATTGTTTTTGGTTCTGTAACCAACCTGAGTCTCATATGACTACAAATTGAATACGATCAATTGCTGATCTGACTTGCTGATCGGTGAAGTCCAACTTCATTGTCCTGATCTTGGGCTCCTAACTGAGAAAGTAGGGTCTCGCTAGAAATGAATAGCACTTC
>NW_008822885.1:0-962 GCF_000699105.1 Pygoscelis adeliae | reverse complement strand
CTGAATATGAGGACAAAGCTGTGTGCTCTCTGGGTATATCAGCTACATAACGAGAGGGGTAGTTCTAACTGAAGTATGAATATCTGGTTTCCTATTTGAGGAGTCACAATCAATCTTTTCCAATAGCACAAACTGCTTACTCCACCCCAAAGTTAAAGCTCTTTTGAAACAATCACTGGAGAACCATCTGGTTTTGAGTTGTCTTGTCAGTATCTGTCTTGTGAAAGATATTTTCAGGATGTTAACAAACAACTCCATCCAAAAAGTTCTTCCACGTTTCTTGTCATCCATGATTGCGTATATTTAGATGCCATATGCCCTGTACTTTGCTTCCCTGGAAACTCAGGGTTGGCTTGTGCCAAGAATTGCACGTAAGAAATTTGCCTTGTGTGTGTTATTGTTCATAGGCTCTTGCTCAGCTCCTGGGACTGAAGCGTAACATGCGCGTACATATTTGAAAATAGATTGTCTTGGTGTCCCACTCACAAAACTGGGAGCCAACCCGCCTCCCCCACTCCTTCATTGGAGTCATTTCATCAGTTGGGGCTTACGAAGCAAGATTTTTGCTAACCCTTTGTTCTCTGAAACGTTATTTATTGTCTTCCCCTTCATCACAGCCTATGTGCAGAACCAGTATGTAAGAATGTATGATGCATGATTCAATGCCATGCAAAAATTCTGCTGAGCTTCTCATGTTCGGCACCAATAGTAATCTTTGTCTGGTCTGTGACTGGAGAAAGCCAGCTCCCGAGTGTGTAAAATGCGTTTGACCTTACTTTCAAACACCCACGTGCACACTCAAAACGCCAGAGAACTCATTACATTCATGGTCTAGAAATTGGTGTTTTGTTCTCTGTCCCTGCCCTGTCTGGCTTTGGGCGAATGCAATTGAAAATGTCAGAGATGCAGCTCCTATGTAACGTAAGAGGAGGATTACAGTTTTCCTGACATCGGGGGGGGGG
>NW_008822884.1:0-964 GCF_000699105.1 Pygoscelis adeliae | reverse complement strand
AAAAAAAAAAAAAATTTTATCTTTCAGGAAAACTCCCCAGTTTTGACTCATCCAATGGCTACATAAATGGTTACTAATACAAAAGAGACGTGAAAGCATGATTTCCTCTTCTTGGAAATCCTGAGGAACCTTATGCTACATATTTATTTAGGAGAATTGGAATACTTTCAAAGGCAGAGACCTCTGACATTATTAATACTACTAATTAAATCTTCCTGTCAGAAAGGTTCTCAAACCTAATTTAGAAGGACCTCTAGGATTTGCTAGCACTGTGCCCGCTGTGTAGCTGTGCCAAGATGGGTACTCATTAGTGGCAGTGTTATCTTGTACTCATTTAGCAAGGACTGCAGGATCCAACAGCAGTCTGAGGCTTTGTTTTCCTTCTTTCTACCTAGCCTGACCTGTACAAATTAAGAACAGATATTTTGGTATCAAACATTTGAAAAGTACAACCCTTTTTATGACTTTCTGATATGTCAATGAGAAAATGGAGGGAGGAGACAGATTTCCTAACTTTTAATAAGACTTCCTAGGCATTTGTATGCTTTGGTAAAATAGCCATCTTTTCAGCACTTTTTGTTTGCATTACTTACCTCAGCTAACACTGAAGGCAGTTGTTTTTACGAGGAAGTAAAATAAATGGGCTAATGTGAACTGAGAGAAAGCCTGTTATAGATCCTCTGTGAGTGGCCCTTGCGAAGATCTGTAAAGTTGCAGAGAGCTTGCAAATCTTTAGTCCTCAGGCATCTGCTCTAGAGCCAGGTAAAGAGCTGAGACCGTCCATATCAGTGCACGACGATGCTGTCTGCTGCCTTCCCTTGTCATCTTGCATTGCTATAGTTACAGGTAATTGGTTGCGTGTGAGGGGCCTCCTATGTAATCTCAGCAGCTGCTCTGTTACCTCTTTTTTCTGTGGCACAGTGATCCTTTCCACAAACACCCACAGCCTGATATTAATTTTCAA
>NW_008822883.1:0-963 GCF_000699105.1 Pygoscelis adeliae | reverse complement strand
TGGGAATTCAGTCATATACATCTGAGTGCCATTGTGCTTTATTATGCTAGCATGATGGACCACATAAGCTAGAAATAAATCTTTGCTGATTGCAGAGCAAGAACTAAAGAGACACGACTGAGACATCTGGCTTTGGCATTGTCCCTTAAGAGCCCTTGCAGAGCGTAAAGTAAAAGCTTGTAGAGTGTTAGTTTTTTGACTTATGTGGTAGTTGGAGCCTCTGCCTTGTTACTTCAGCTAACAGTTATGTTTTTTTATACCCTCACGGATATGTCTTTGCTGTGATGATGGTTTTCCAGATCTGAGTGTTAACAGGGTCTCCGTATTGATAGGCGCACTGTGAAGCTGTGCCCTTTTTAACAGCGTTATCGCCAGTTTTGCTTTTTTCTGCCTGGCTGGAACTTACGTGAATGCCTTACATAGGCTTTTGTTTTTGTTTTGGCTTTCTTCTGAAAAGAGCTGAGCCACACGGATTTTATCACCAATAAATTGTGGGAGAAGTCTTCCATCCTCCTAGCAATGGAAGAAGAATTATGGGCAGACAATGAGGGTCTACAAGCGGTTTACGTTCTTGCAGACAGAACTGGCTAGCAGTCCAAACTGGAGGCATTACCTGAGCCAGGCAGTTGAGTTAAAAGCACCTTTAATTTCAGGTCAAATAGTTCTGTATTTTGGCAGGGAAGAGGTCAGGAACTATGGCTGTGGAAGAGCCTGGATTAACTATGCTGTGAATACAAGTATCAGTCAGTAATAACACAAGGGCAGACAGGTGCTTTAAGTGGGCAAACGCCGATAAGGCCTGCAACTTGACTGAGATTTTGCTAGTTTTGCACTGGGATTGAATTTGTAGTGATTTGTATTTCAAAAGTTGTTACATTAATCTTGTATTTATTTGTACTGCAAACCTTAGTAGAAGAAAAAGCAGGGTCCTCATCAATGTCAAAAACAGTCTTTGTAACTGGG
>NW_008822882.1:0-938 GCF_000699105.1 Pygoscelis adeliae | reverse complement strand
AATTTTACAGAACTTTTAGGATCTTGCTTATCATTGAGAATTCCACCTCTGCACTAAATTTATTTAAACGTTCAGAACTTGCTCAAAAGGCATTTGATGAAGCAGGAGACAGAATGGTGTCGTGCTTCCCAAGGACGCCAGGCTAAGTCCATCTGGCAGAAATCTACAGGATGTTTTTTGTTCACATTAATACTTTCCTGAGGGTATACAGTGAGATCTTACAAACTTACTTAGGAGAACCCTGTGGTGTTCACAGTCACTTATCACAAAGCCCCAAAACCTTCAACCTACACAGAAGCTCACTGCACAGTCAGCTGTCCCAATATTCAGTGAGGATTTGTGGCCTCTACTCACCAGCACTCAGACTGAGTACTGACACTCCGCATGTACTAACTGCAGGTGCATCACCACTTGACCTTCTCAGCATATCATTTCCCCCTTCTCCTTTTCAACAATCTTTACAGGCAAAACAAAAATCATAGCAACAGAAGCAGTCTCTCTAACCATAAAAGCTGCTGCAGCCTCACTGAGAAAACCACAGAATCATGGCAAGCATTGCATTTTCACCATCCAAACAGATATCTCAGCCAGGTCAGCAAAAGCCAACATCAAAATGCACCTTCTAAGCACGATAACGCATGCACAGACATCATTGCTTCCGATAGTCTCCGCCCTTCAATGACCTGTTGTCCCACAGCAGAACTTACCCTGCTGGCAACAGAGCCCCCCAACAATTGCACTCACCTCTATGGGCTCAGAAGGGATTTCCAATTTGGATAGTTTGGCTTTGGCGTTCGCCTTCAAATCTGAGATTTTTTCATAGGGTTCTCCGTGGTATTCCTCCAGGAGAGGTTTGAGCTCTGGTGATTCAACTGGTGCCTGATCTTGGCCATCCATTGGTCTGACATAGGCGGTTGGTTTCTGCTGCATTGCACTGG
>NW_008822881.1:0-962 GCF_000699105.1 Pygoscelis adeliae | reverse complement strand
GCACTCTGATTGTTTATCTCCATCCAACCAACACTTCTGTCCCTACAGAAGGAGATATTGTTGCTCCTTCTCCGTGGTAAATCACGCCAGGCCAAACTGAATGATGCACGATGCCCGGTGTCTCTTCTCAGCCTTAAGAGACAGACATGTACCGAGTCCAAGCAGGAAAAATACAAATGTTGGATAGTGGTTCCTACCCCAGATTTTGAGAAGAGCCCAGCACCTTGTAGCCCACAGCTTTATTGCTCGTGTGGACTGGAGTGGGGTTGGCGTTCCCAGCAAAGATGTCCGTCTGCAGAATATTACTATTTTTGTCCCCAGAGAGCTCTGCAACAACCATAGCATTTCCGTTGTTAAATTCTGTACAAGTTTCAGAAAACACTGTGCATCCGACTGAGCCAGTAGGTGGTTTAAATCACCATTAAAAACCCACAAACCTCTGGCAACAATGCCCTTAGTCTGAAGTGTAAAGCCTGCATGGATTCTGTGCCCTTTTCCTGCCTTTCCAGGATCTCCTCAGTTGGGCAGGCAAACCAGGGGTCATGCCAAGAGCCAGTAGCCAAGAGCCAAGCACTGCTCTGGCAGTGCTTTGGCAAAAGGGCTTACTCAACTGCCAGAAGCAAAACCGTCCCTCCCTCTTTGACAAAGACAATCGCAGACGGTATCATCGTTGTGAAGGACGAGAGGTACCTTCTGCTTATTACAAGGTTTAGTGTGGTAGCATAGGAAGTCCACATGAGAAGATGATGATGGTTATTAGTAGCATGACTAGGGAAAAAAGATTTCAGACGTGGAAATGAAAGGCCTTTACAAATCTTTTGGCCTTCAGTCATGCTGAGATATGCTTCATTAGACATAATCCCTCTTCGTGCAGGACATTTGTGTGGGGATTTCTGGTCTTCTACTGGTACACTTTTGTCAAATGATCTGGATTTTCATGCAGGAAATAGGATATGAGACTG
>NW_008822880.1:0-956 GCF_000699105.1 Pygoscelis adeliae | reverse complement strand
GTGGCAGGTCCATCCCCTGCTGAGCCTGCATGAGGCGGGCAGCACGAGTCCCTCAGCAGTTCTCGAGGGGTTCTGGCTCTCGAGCAAGCACAAACCTCCGCCACCTTCTCGAGACATCTGCGGAGAAAGGCAGGGAATGCCATCTGGCCATGAGAGGCATTTCAGGGCCTTGCCTGAAGGGAAGTGGGACAACTTTCTACCGCACTTAAATGTCTTTAAAAACAGTGTCTCTTGAGTTTTATATACATATGTGTGTAAATGTATGTTTATATTACAGATAAAGTGCAAATTGATATTTAAAAATCCAAGTGCATAGCTACATGTCCCAGACAGGAAATTTTCAAATTGTTGAGGTTTTGTTTGCCACCCCTCCAAACTGAAGATGATTTGGATATAACTCCTTACTGAAGCAGCTTCCAGCCCAGCCATTAATGAATCCAAAATAACAGCAACCTTTACATCAGGGGCTGTGTGTGGCTCAATAGCCAGAGGCTGAACGCCTAGGGGTGTTCAGTGGCCCCCGTGCCCAGCCGGCCCCTCAGCAGCCTCTCTGGAAGCAGGGGTCAGTCCCGCCAGCAGCGGTGGCAGGACCCCATTTCACAGCCTGCAGCGGGGACATGTTCTCATAGTTTCGAAGCTTGGCCCCCGGGTTTTGGGCTGTATCCCTTGCAGAGGAGATGCGCGGTGTCCTTCAGCAGAAAGGGAGGGAGCAGGAGAGGAAGCGGAGCAGTGCAGGCAGCGTGCGTCGCCTCTGGAGCCATTCCCGTCTCCTCCCGGGGCAGCGCAGTCGGTCGAGCTGTCTCCTGTGCCAAGCTTGGCCTGTGCCTTTCTCATTTGAGCCTCCTGCCCTGTAGCATACATTTTTGGGGGAAATCCCAAGTGCCTTTGCCCTTCTGTATGGACATGTTTTTCTCTCCCCGCTCCTCCCCTGCCTCTCCTCTGGCTTCCAAGGCCAG
>NW_008822879.1:0-951 GCF_000699105.1 Pygoscelis adeliae | reverse complement strand
CGTTTCTGTGGTGGCCGTGGCACTTCTGTGCTAAGGAGGGTGCCAGAGGAAAATCTGCATATGCAGAGCTCCTGCAGGTGACTGGAAGCTCCTTGAACGAAGCCCCTGCCATCCCGCCGTTCCCTAACCGAGCTGCAATTCGCCGGTGAGCCTCTGCCCGTCTCAGTGAGCACAGCGGCAGCGATGCCCGCCGTTTTGAGGTCTGCCACAAACTGACAGGTGCCTCTGTGCGAAGCGCAGAAGATAACCTCCGGATGCAAACCCTTCTCATGCCCAAGCCATTGGTAGGCAGCCAGAGGGGACGAGCCCAAGGAATTGTGCCACTAGAAGGAGTGCTGCCGGCTGGCAGGGAAGGAGGAGCGGACGCATGACCTCCCTGCGTGCTGTGTCCCCGCATTGTTCCCCAGTGTCTGCGGCGCTGCATATACACCGTAATCGTAGAGTTTTGCTGCAGGCGCTGACCTGGGGGCAATGCTAGGCAGAAGGGCGTGTTGTTTCAAGTCCCCCGACGGGTCCAGACAGGGCAAAACCTTTGGAGATACCTGTCCAAAGTCCCCTCGGCGTCTGGGGCTTTTCCTGTCACCCCCTGCCTTTTCATACAGGTTTCTCCTCCCCTTTAGCTGGGGAAAGACAGGGAGCAGCAGTCGCTGGCTGACCGTACGTGGGTGGTGAGGAACAAGAGCAAGAGCGAGGGCTAGGGTTTTAGAGGGTCTCTGGCTGTAACCTGACCTAAACTCAGAAGCGTCTTCAATGGTGAGTCTGCACCAGGACCCGCAAGAGAGCTGTAGCCAGCACTGATGGAGCAACAGTAGCCCTCCACAGAAACGAAAGACAGTGTATCTTTCCCTGCCTCGGAAAGAAAGGCCCGACAGCAAAGGTCATCCTGGAGGAGATGTTTAATTAGCTGACTTCAATTCCGCCCTTCTGGTTTAAGCCTATCTGTGGCGGGAG
>NW_008822878.1:0-956 GCF_000699105.1 Pygoscelis adeliae | reverse complement strand
TTTTTTTTTTTTTTTTAAATCTGATCTCTTACCAGCAGAACATGAGAAGTGAGGGGGGAAGGAAGAGTGGTACGGAGAAGCAAAGCTCTTACACCTTCCGATTCTTTGGTTTTCTATATGCCTTCTGAGAAGAGGCGTAGGAATCTGTTTCCGTCCTTAATTATTCTCATTCTTACACAAGCATTGTGCAGAATGCGTGGCGTATGTAGCACAGGCTTCCTTCCATGTGGGGGAGAAATTGTTGCTGGTAAGGGGAGGAGTGATTTTTCACTTTCAGACCTACCTTCATGTTTGGTATTAGTCTTTTGGAACCTACCTGAAACTGTTGAAGAGTGTATTTTGATTAAATCTGTTGGGTATGTACAGTTTATTTTGTGTGCTTCAGGTTACAGTTTTTGGCTTAGAATGGAGACTAGATGGAATCTAATGGTTTATATCAAAAGTTTAAAGAAATATGAACATTATTACAGTTAGTCAAGTAGTTTGTTGGTATTATCAATCCTGCCGTTTTCTGTCTTTCACGGGCTTTGCAGCCATCTTATGTCTACATTTAGATAAAAATAAAACCACAAATAAATAAAATGATTGTAAGCATTGCATTTATAACACAGTTGCAATTATAGCAGACGGGCACAGTGCTTGATAAAGACTCCCTTTAGATCACGTGTCTTTGATAACGTCTAATGCAGGGAGTCAACCCTTTGAAATAAATTGATCTTTTAAGCAATGATTTTAATAATGCAGCTGAGAACTTTTTTTGTTATGTAGAACAGTTCTTCCTAGTCTCAGCTTTGACGATTAAATTAATTTTTCATGAATTCAGTGCTTCAGGCTCCTGTGAAACCTCGCTTAGCTTCTGAGGATTCTTTTTTTTTAATGTGCGATGTGAATTGTGTAAAGCCTTTCCATAATCAGAAAGGTAATTTAGGCCTTTTCTGACCCTTTTTTTTTCCCCC
>NW_008822877.1:0-952 GCF_000699105.1 Pygoscelis adeliae | reverse complement strand
TGCTACTGTTTTTTCAGCCCTCATGTTCTGGTTCTTGTGTGTTCAGGGACTTCTCTAGGGGAAAGAAAGAAATATTGAACAAACAAAAACAAATCATTATTTGCTTGGCAGGTTACTGTACGTAAACGGTCTTTAAAGTTGTTACACTCAAGTAAACATAGCTTATATCAATATCATCTGTACATTTCCGTCATTAGGCTGAGAGGGAGGAGGATGGCCCATTTTCAAGGAAGCAATTTTTAAAAAAGGAAACCATTAACTTGATATTTAATCAATGTACAAAGGAACAGGGAAGTAAAGAAGTAATTTTCCCAGTATTTCCCCTGTCCATAAGTTGCATACTTTTTCACCTGCCCTACGCATGACACCCCTTGCCCACCAAATTAACAGCTAGAACACAATGGACCGTAGGAAAAAATGAAAGGACAGCTAATGCAGAAATCCATCAAAAGATGGGTTGGGACACAGAAAGAAAAGTCTTCTACACAATCCCTTCTTTTATATGGCATTTCTGTCAGATTTTTTCAAGGGGGCGAATATTTTTAAACATGACTTTTGAGTTTTTCTTTTGCTATAGCTGAAAAAAGGACTTTTTCTCCCCCTCCCCACTGTTTTGGCTGGCACAAATGATTACTGCCAATTCAGAAAGCTACAGGAATAAGCACTCTTAAGGGAGCTAAGTGGAAATGGTACTGAATGCAAGACCCTTGAGTGAGACACTGCACGCTCCATACATGTCTCTATATAATTAAGTACAGCACAGCACAGATACCAAGTCAGTTCTTAGGGTAAGGACTGAAACAACTGTATTGGGCCACAAAATGACACAAGGTTTAGTCCAAAGGACAGAATGTCAACTAAATGTTGATTAGATTTAAAAATTAACCCAGATCACATCTAGCTTCATAAGCGTTACAGGATGGGGTTTTTTGTGTGTATGTGATTTTTTTTT
>NW_008822876.1:0-950 GCF_000699105.1 Pygoscelis adeliae | reverse complement strand
TTTTTTGGACATTTACTTGTTTTCATGCTTTTACTTGTTTTCTAATCTTGTCTTGATTTTTCTAGGTCTGCTTTGTTGCTGTTTTTTGCTTTGCACCTTCTTACTCATTAGGACACAGTTATTTGGATTGCTGTGTAGGTTTTCTGTATTGCTACTGAAACAAGGTAGCCAAGGTTGCCAAATCAGAGCTGCTATCCAAGTAATAGCCAGCAGAAAGGGAGAGCGCCAGTGGTAAGGGGTTTTGGTATCTAAGTGCATTTGCCTGCACTTTTATATCATGAACTGCAAGGTAGTCATATGGGTTTTTCGTGGCTTTATTCTAAACTAACGTGAGCTGTTAGACGTGCATATTAGAGCCTGCGTGGTACTTCACTAAAGTGCTTCTGGTGAAGTTCTGCTGTTTTGCCACAAAACAGATGGAGCTTTACTAAGGTGTTCATAGAAGTGCTGGGGATGACTTTGACAGACAAGATCAGGAGGAGAATTTAGCACTCAGATGGCTCTAAGCTGTCCCATGAAATTCTAAGTGGAATTTTCTCTCTCTGGTGATTAAAAAAATCTCCCGAGAATGGGGACTGTGAATGTTGAATTCAGATAGAAGTCTACTGCTTTTATAGTAACAAGACATAATCGAACATAGTATTTAATTTACATTAAAGTTTTCTGAGCGGTACTTGGGCTATAGGAAGAGAAACAGACTGTACCAATCCAGGTAGAAATCTTCTGTGGAGTAAATTTGAATTTTCCTTTGATGTAGAGCATAGCCTAGGCATGAAGCGTGCTTAAGGTTTTAGTGTTTTATTCAGACAAACAGAAAATTTAGTAATTAGAGTAAAAATTTGCAAAGAACTGAGTAGAATAATATTTAATCCCACTAAGTGATCCTGGTTTTGTAGGAAAGGTTTGAAATACATTTCTAGTAAGATCATTGACTAAATTTTGGGAAATAA
>NW_008822875.1:0-961 GCF_000699105.1 Pygoscelis adeliae | reverse complement strand
AGAACTGCAAACTAGCAAGGTTGACATGCTCTCAGCTTTGGTGAAAAAACAGCCTGAAGAAAAATTGTTGGGCTTAAATCAATATTGACTCCACTAACGATTATCATGCAGAGAACGGTACTCATAGATGCCCAACTTCTTTAAACAGAATGGAGAGAAAGTCCTCATAACAGGCAGTAAATAATGAAAGTGGTACGTGTAATTCTGTACTCCAGATCCAATGATGCAAACTGCTGGGTGCTCTCTTTTCTGATGGCCTTTGCAACTTGCAGAACAAGGACCTATACAAGGATTCCTATACAAGGAGTCTTTCCCACACCCCAGAGTAGCCTGGCGTTGGGGCCATTTAAAAAAAAAGAAAAGTCATTTTATATATTTAAGAGATGACATGATCAGAAGACTAACAGTGGGCTGTCCATTCTTTTACACCTCTGACTCGAACCTGCTCTCTATCACCGACTTCCCAAAGCTCCATATATTCTGAGCATTTTTGCAAAATGGGGCCCCAGGGAGGAGATCATGCAACGTGTCAGCCTCCAAATGTCAGGTCCAGTCTTGCAATCTTCACGTCAATTGTTTTACTGAAGTAAATGGAACTGCTCCTACAAAAAACATGGAAGGGGTCGGGTGTCAAGCTGAGAGACAGGCCAGGGATAACAAAGTTCTTTTTAAAATGCTGCATCACTGTCACAAGTTGTCACAGTTGAACAGCACTGTATAGCGTGGCATTCTTGGTCCTCATCTCCTTCAGAAACCTAAAACCACACCTCTTTTTAAAAAAACACAAGGCCACTCTGCTGTGAAATTCTAAGGTAAAACACCCCTTATACTGGTACAATTCCCAGTAACTGTACACAGGTATTTTGGTTGGTGCTGATGTCTGCACATTTTGGTTCCAGCGTCCATTTAACAAAATGGTTGAAGTTAGTGAAAAGGAAGCAGAAGGCCGCCTTTGGATGGC
>NW_008822874.1:0-960 GCF_000699105.1 Pygoscelis adeliae | reverse complement strand
AAAAAAAAAAAAAATAATCCTTATATCTAGTCAGAAATTCCCTCGTTACAAATTGTGATTGTCGGCCTTTGTCCTTTTGCTGCATGCCTCCAAGAAAAGTCAGGCTCTGTCTTCTCTACATCCTTCTATCAAGAAGGTAAAGACTGTGAGAAGATTCCCCTTAGCTTTCTCTTCGCCAGGTTCCCTCGGCTTCTCCTTGGATGTCATATGCTGCAGACCCTTGACCATCTTGGTGGCCGCTGCTGGACACCCTCCTATATGCCATTTTCTTTCTTGTACTGGAGAGCCCAAACCTGAACACAGTAATGTTTATTAAGGTGATCATGCAGGGTGATTTCGGTAGTTTTAACGTTCAATGTCTCAGACGCATGGTTTCTGCCCGTTCCTTTCTGAAGTCTTACATTGTCTCACTTACCTATCGTTTCTTCATTCTTTTTGCTGCTCGTATCTATATTGAAAGAAGTGTTACTTTTCTTAGGAAAGACATTATTCTTAAAATCAAAACATGCCTTCTGACATTTTAAACCATACTTGGAGGAAAAGCACTCTGTAGAACTGGCATACTAGGTGTTACACAAGCAAAAGCAGAAATTGAGTATCAACTTCAATGTGGAACTAAGATCGAATTATTTTTTCTTCATTTTAGTTTTTGTCAATATCAACAAAACATGAGTCATACCAGACATTTGAATGGTGTAAAATAAAACTCTTCTACATATAAAAAGATACTGTAGAAAACAGATACTATAAGGTTATACAAATAATGCAGAGGTAAACAGCTTTAAATTCTTTTTCCTAAAATTCCTACATATACAAAAAACATTTCACTAAAATTTCCTGCTTGAGGAAATTTTAGTTAAATAACATGCTTATGTTTCATATCAATTCCTTCTTAGAAAAATAATGACCTTTTCTCAAGAACATTCTATTTTGGTATTCAGTATTTAAAGATTTTTTTTT
>NW_008822873.1:0-958 GCF_000699105.1 Pygoscelis adeliae | reverse complement strand
CCTTTTTCTGGTTTGCATTATTTAGAAAACTAGAATTAGCTTTAACAGTCCTAACAGTGATGAAACAGCACTGTGGGTACCGCAGCGTCTCAGATTTTCTTTGAAAACTCTTTGTCAGTTCCAGTCAAGTAATGGTTACAATCAACAGCTTAACAGAGGTGGAAACGGTGAAAAAATGTACTCCCAAACCTACAGTTAGATCAGAATTGTCCTTTTCATGTAATTTTTTCTACACATTAATGGAGGAGGAATTGTAGTCTGGTTTGTCAGGGCCGTGATAGCATGGGTAAGCAACACTTGCAAATACACCACAGCCCTCGTAAGAGAATCGCAGTCATTAATAAATGAGGTAACTGGGAGCAAGGTAGCTTTGAACGTTCACCTAGGGTAATTAATGTCAGGTTTCTTAGATACAGAGGAGTACATTTAAAATAAAACAACAGGCATCAACAACATGAAAGCAGCAATTTTGCTTTTTCTGCTTGAATCTCTGTGGGTCATCATTAATGGTTTCAATTGGAAGACTTACCCTTCTCCATTAAAATGTTATTTTCCAACCACATCTGCAAATTAAAACATCTGAACTTACAGTCTCTCTAATGTGTGGCATGGACCACTATGTCTCAAAGAGCTAAACTTCCCAGGCAGTGAGTGGAGAAGATTTCGTGCACGGCCAGCCAGGGCTCAGTGTGCGCTGACATCGTCAACATCATTCGCAGTAGGAAATGCTCACTAGCCAGCCTCTGACCACCAGTAGTAAGTGCCTTCTTATAGTCTCCAGGTGCAGAAAAGAGATTCAACCATCTCTTGAGATCATGCCAAAAGGACCGCAGCAGCACCGTATGAAGCTTTGCCTTCTGCATGCTTACTAGCTTGTCACAGAATGAAAAGCTGTTATGAAAGATAAAAAAGGGAAAATTGGAGTTTTCCAGAGCTTGACTTTGGGTGCCTGGGAGAC
>NW_008822872.1:0-961 GCF_000699105.1 Pygoscelis adeliae | reverse complement strand
GAAGGGTTTAGGGCTAGTCTGCCAATAGGTCATCCCATCCTTTCATGTTCTCTGCAGTTTTGGAGGTATGGCCATAGATAGTCAAGTATTTGAGGGAAGATGCATGTTATTGCTTACTGTGCCCCTTTTAAACATAAAACTTTCCTTTTCCTCACTATGAAAATACTTATTTCAATGCTAAAGACATTTTTAAAAAAATCATAAGCAGTAAGTAACGCACTCAGTGTAGAAGAAATAACAAATTTAGAGGTAGCATCATTAGGCGATTGATGTCATGTGACCAGTAGCCCAATTCTTTAAAGCCACACTCAACAAATTTACATTCATATTTTCTTGGTCTTTCTATTACATGTATGCCTCCAGTAGGGCCAATCTTGTGAACCCTACCACCTTCCCTCTCCACTGCTGCTTTTGCTACTCTGTGTGGCTCCCCGTGGCTCAGCACCTTGCAGGTAGCCCCAGCATCACTTGGGCTCTAAACCCAGACCTAACCTGCACTCTCAACTTGTTCTGTTATCCCAGTGCAGTTGTAAAGAACACATGCAGACATATAAGTTTACCCATCTCTAAACTGGGCAATATTTCCTACTCTTCATTGTCAAGGCTGGAACCCCAAACAGGTGAGTTTGCTGCCTACTTTATATTTGGGACGCTTGGGGAGGACATACATAGGTAGAGGGATGAGGAGAGGTTGCTAGAACAAGAAAGAGGGCTCAGCTTTGCACCACAGCTGGAAGCTGAAAACCCAACAGGATTTGAGTCAGGACACAACAGCTGCTTCACTTCAGAACCCTCTCCCTTATCAAATGGCCAAGTTGCCAAGACATGTCAGGAAAGACAGCAGGGGCTATAGACCTAAATCACTTCTCCATTGCTTCTGTTTTCTATATTACAGGTGTAACCTGCAGCTTGACCGCTTGGTAAGCACTCAAGTCTAAACTCCCACAAAACCATGAACACA
>NW_008822871.1:0-959 GCF_000699105.1 Pygoscelis adeliae | reverse complement strand
CACAGCCCAGCCCTGAAAGCAACCCTGTATGTGCAGCACAGTGCAGCACAGGCCTGGGGTCACTTGGGTTGGCTGTCAGGTGGATCACTAACTGCTCAACACATAATGCTTTTCCAGTCAGGATCACTATAGCTGGTCACTATTTTCAAGCCATCGTGACAAAGCAATGTTTTTTTCTTGACAGTTAGCTGGGTCGACCGCTGTTAGAGCAGTACATAGACATTCATGCAAACGGTTAATTCCTTCAGCTTTATTTTTCCATCAGAAAAAGAGAGATGAAGGCTGTCTTCTGTAAAACTCTCACAGGTACAAAATGATGAGTTAAAAATTTGATCTGTACATTAACTAGGAATTTATTAGTCTACTTATTCAGAAAGATAATTACATGAACCTTTTATTGACTACAGTTGTTTCTAGAAAAAGATTGCACACTATATCTCATGTATAAGCAACTTCTCTGGAAGATTTTTCATGAGCATTTGTATCTCTTTTGCAAATAAGGAGTTCCAGTCAGTAGATATTCACTAGATTTAGGAGTAGATGGATCTGTAGGAATATTAAGAGAGCCTCAGAAAATGGATGGTGAAATATATATGGATTTATAAACTGAAGGCATCCCCCAGTTTTTTCTGTAAAACTGTTAATCTAGTCATGACACTTCTATTGTTTCCTTAGTTAAAGGAGTATCTGTGGGCTGCAATTTTCAGAGACACAAAGCCACAGCCGGCACATAACATCCAGTGCTTCATGCACAACTGTTCCAAATACTGAACCTACCAGTAAATTTTGTTGCTGATGGCGTGACCTCCATGGGTCATCCTAATTATGGAAAAGTTGAAAAACATTGGTCTCTGTCTATTCTCCTTTTGATTTTTACATCAGTGTTTTCAGAGTAGACAATATGCTTTCCCTCCTTTGCAGATCTACACTGAGGTGTGTCCTGGTTTCGGCTGGGATAG
>NW_008822870.1:0-958 GCF_000699105.1 Pygoscelis adeliae | reverse complement strand
CCCCTCCTTATCCCTTGTGATGCTGCCTTTTGCTGCTTTTGCCTTTTGCTGCTTTTGCACATTTCTGTGTGAGAAAGAAAATAGGCTTTTAATGTTTAAAAATGAAGTTCCTTACATAGTAATTCCAGTAAAAGATGGCTAAGAGCTGCTGGGGTTAATGGCCCCAGGTAAAAAGGTTATCAGCTTTCCCATCTTGCCATTAATCCGCAGGAGCTGCACTGTGCTCTAACTGCTTAATTAACAAAAGAATCCCTGCACTTCCATATCGCTGAGGGATATTGCCGGACTCCATTTCAGGTGGCTAATAGCAGTAGGCATTTTAGCAAAGCCTGCTAACAATTACTTCAGTCTTGTGAATTAGTACGTAACTTGATTTGAACCTGGTCAAGAGATGATTTTTACTTTTAGTACTTGCGAGAACATGATGGTAGGCCCTAATGCCCACCATGTTTCTTGTGGTTCTCAGTCGTGCTGGTCCAAGGAAAAGGATACCCGTTGCAGGAACTGATCTGCATTAAGCTAATTGAAGAACAGACAAATGAGCAGTCACGTGTCACACACACGTGTACACCACCTCATTACAGAAAAATTGGGCGACTAGCACAACTGAGCTGGAATTGGACAGTGCTTTAGTAGCATCTCTATCTTGCTCTCCTTTGCGGGCTGTCTTGCTCCTGCTCCTCAGGAAAAGAAGGCTGCAAATGACTCTTTGGCAGGGTGTTGTGAGAAGCTGTGAAGAACATGTGACGCTTGCTTTCATGCCAAGGCAGTGCTGAATGCACTGTGAGTTCTCATTTACTGTTTTACTTTAAAGGCAGTCTTCCTGAGCTGTTCCGTTACGTATTTTTAAGTCCCCGCATTGCTACTGGTGTAATGATTTGTGTGGCACTGGTATTAAATACCTGGCAAAGGTAATCAGTCATTAACTCAATGAATGAATGAATGAATGAATGAGTGA
>NW_008822869.1:0-886 GCF_000699105.1 Pygoscelis adeliae | reverse complement strand
CCACAGCCATGGGATAGGGTTCGGCAGGCAAGATCAACCTCCAACCTGCCTCGTCTGGCACCACAGCTGGGCCCAGACGAGTGTGCTAAAGCCTTGGCTTGCACTGCAATGAACACACATGAAAAGCCTAGCACAGAAAAGGATCTTTGTCTTGAACATACGCTAAAATACTTTAATGGGGGCTAATCTAGACGAGGCCTTTGGGGAAGTTGGGGCTCAGAAATTCAGAACCACCTTGTTGAAATCGCACAAGACAGACTTTTCTTGGCTCCTGATCCTCAAGTTTTAAATCCTGAAGAGTGTAATAGTCGCTCCAAGAAGTAAGTTAATTGATATGGCCTGCCACCCTCACTACCTTTCCAGGAATAGTTATCTCGGGATTACCCCCTCCAGCCCAACATCACCTCTGCACTCAAGGTGTGCACCCACCATCTCCATCCAGAGTGGCTGTCATGACAATTGTTCCCTGCCAACTTCCTGAAGAAAGCAGCATGCAGAGTAACACAATATTGGCACTTTGCTCAGCTCAGAAAATTAGGAATTATGTTCATGCTGAACACATCTCATGACGAGCATGCACCACACGCAGCTTGCTCAGGGGATTAAAAGAAATTAGTGAGGAACGTGTCAGTGCAAAGTACATTTTTGTACTTTTGGCACCAAATAGACTGAAGTGTGAAAATCTCTACTGTGTCGTAATTTACAAGTGCCATTTTTTCATCAAGGCACAAATATGAAAGTTCAGAAGTGTCCCTAGTTTCCTTATCTATTAGGAATAACAGGAAATGCAAAGATTTACAGGGAATGAAACCACATTGCTGTAAGCAGGGATCAGAGCAATCTACAAGGGTTTCTGTGCAAGAACTAGAAGCAGCCTACAACTAAC
>NW_008822868.1:0-956 GCF_000699105.1 Pygoscelis adeliae | reverse complement strand
GCCCCCTGCCCCCCCCCCAGCGTACCAGGGCCACCCAATGCCACCCAATACCCCCCCCCAGCTACCCCATACTACCCCATAGCCCATCCACCTGTGAAGCAGCTCTAAGACCACCCCACAGCTGTCCCCAGCCCGGGAGCGGCACTCCCCTTACCGGCAGAGGTGAGCCAGGAGGTAGCGCAGGGTGGCATAGTTGGCAGGGGGCAGGCTCTGCACCAGTTCAGCCACCCGCTCCACCTGCTCCTGGGGGTCTGGCAGCTCTGGGGGAGAGCCACAGCAGTCAGACAGGGTGTCCCCCCCAGCACCCATAGCCTGGGGATGCCCACGGGGAGCACTGCAGGGGGGCACTTACTGATAGCTTCAATGAAGGGGTCAAAGAGCCTGTATGGCACTAGGGGCTCGGGCAGCTCCCGGAAGAAGAGCTTGAGGGCACCGGTCACCACGTGGACATCGCTCCACTCGGGGTCTGCCAGGCTGAGCCGCTCCTCTGGGAGGAATGGGGGAGGTCAGCTTGCGCCTGGGCCCCCCAAGGCCCCAGCACCGCTAGGGCCACCCCCTGCCTGGCCACCCTGGCTGCCCTTGGCACAGCTGCTCGGGGAAGACATAGCGCCCGTCCGAGGTCACAGCTCGCTCTGTGGGGACGAAGGAGGGTTCATGCGGGGAGAAGCCACCTTCCCCCATCCCTGGGCATGTGCTCCAACACAGTTCCTCTGTCCCCTCCCCAGCACCCCCATCCTGTGTCCCCCTGGTCTCCTCACCCTGGTCCACGGCAAAACGCAGCTTCTGGATCACAGACAGGTTCCCGTTGACCCGGTAGATCCCGTCAACATCAAGGCCTGGGGACAATGAGGGGGGCGAGACATGGTGGGGGAGGTCTGTGCCAGCTGTGGGGGGCATGCCAGCTGGGAGGACCCTACCTCTCTCCTCAACGGCCTCCACACAGAGCCGGACGAAGC
>NW_008822867.1:0-956 GCF_000699105.1 Pygoscelis adeliae | reverse complement strand
CATAGCATGTGTAATACAATGCAATCATAACAATAATACAGGTCACAAGTCTGATTTCAGAGGGACGGTAATATAATTGTCCATCAGTTTAAATTTATGTTTACCTCAATTAGCCACAGTCTCTCACATAAATAAGACTCCAGTCATTTTAAAGGCTTTCTACTACATCCTATTTCCTCAAGTATCAATGAAAATTAACTGCACAAAATGCTCTTGCCACATCAGAAAGGACAGTTTAGGAGCCACAGGGTTTTACATCTTATGTCTAACTAGGCACAGCTGATTAGTCTTTTTCTAAATCTGCTTTTTGCCAGGAATTTGTTCCCACTGAATTTAAGGAGAGTTTTGCCACTGGCTTCGTTGGAGAGGATGATGGCTTAACTCATTTTCACTTCTGATAGAACCCAACTAATTACAAGGCTGTGCATCCATTTTCTTGGACATAGTGCAAAACACAGATCAACACACGTTAGGACACAGAATATTGAATTTGCTGTGAATCTCTGTTTTCAAAGACAGAACTGTGTGTACGTTCTTCCACTTCCGAGGAAGCTCCTTTGTCTGCACAAAAAGGCACGATTAATACCAGAAATAATGTTCTAGTAGCCTTGATCACAAGCAGTGTATTGAAGACATGGTACCGTGAGACACATTAAAACCCCTGAGGTCAAGGCTGGGGCACCATAAAGGACACCCTCATCTGACGGGCTTAAATCTTTTAACACAGAGGAGAAAAATCTGCCTATGTGTACTATCAGCACTTTGGTCATTTTCTCCAATACAGCAGACGCCAGTCTGGCCTGCATAAAACACCAGAAACTAATTCCTTTGGTTTGCAGTCTTTCTTCGCCAGACTTGGAAAATAACTGCTGAATACATTTGCAATAGGACCAGCTTGTCTTCCCTTAGCCTCTGAATCAGGAAGTCAGGCAAAAATGCCAGCAGGCTTTAATATT
>NW_008822866.1:0-945 GCF_000699105.1 Pygoscelis adeliae | reverse complement strand
CTAATTTGTATGGCTAGGTAGTGTTTCGTGTTAAAACATTTTTGAAACTTTGAATCTAAGAACCATCTGCTTAAACGGCAACTAGCAAAGTTATGTTGCTGTTCCCATAATACCCTGAAGGTCTGGTTCCATCGCTTTGGTTCTGATACACGTGATGCTGCTTCTGCGGCGTATAATTAAGGTTTTAATTCTTTAGTCTATGATGAACTGCTGTGCAATCGAGGAGAAACTAGGCTTGGGATTGCTGCTTCTAGTAAGACTCGGTGATGATAAGTCATTTGAATGATGATGCGGCAGGTCGATTTTCCAAGAAAGGAAGAAAAGTATGAGGATTGTAATAGCACTGCTGCTGTGCTGTTTGTTTACCTAGTTTTATTGGATTTTCAGTATAATGAAATTACCGTGTGCGTTTTGTCAGTGTAACGCAGCTATCCTTGAAACACCAGTAGAGGAGTGATATAAAATGAGACTGGCTAATGCACCTTCAGAATTTTGTAGTGGATAAATATGGAAATAATGGGAGCTGTAACTGCTGTTGTCTTAAGTTAGGAATTTTAGTACAAGCAAAAACTATTTCCAGAGGCACACTGATATTTTCATACTTCCGAACTTGTAAGTCAAGGGACTTGCATTTGTTTGTTTCCTGGAAGGTATTTGAAGCAGCGATAGCGTGGGTAAACCCTGACAAAGATGTAAGGCAGGAGCTAATGGCACGCCTGATGGAGCACGTTCGGCTGCCTTTGCTTTCCCGGGAGTATTTAGTTCAGGTAAGCAAAAAGGAATACTAATTCTTCCGCACGTGAACATTTCCGTTTGTTTTTTTCTAATGCCAGATGGATAATTTTAAATTTAAACAGTGTAATGTAGTGTGTTACTGATAGTAAAAATAAACAGGCGGCCACGACCACGTATGCACGTGCACGTACACACGCGCACACACACACA
>NW_008822865.1:0-947 GCF_000699105.1 Pygoscelis adeliae | reverse complement strand
TGATCCTAAAGAACAGCTATGAACATTGTGTGACATTACGGAAGTTTTTTAGTTCAAGTTCGATGTATTAGAAACCTTCTGAAATAGAAGAGCTACTATGCTTAGAGTTGGCTTGAATTCTGAAAGATTCATGCCTCTGGAAATACAGTGTATAGATTTAGGCAATTTCTCTGCTGACCATTGCTTTGTTTCCTATAGTGAGGAAATAGGATGGGTCTATAGAACCAGCTACTTTCTCTCTAAAACTTTCACAGAGTTGGTATCAGCTATATTATTCCTACTTCTGTCCTGTCATATTACACAAGTACAGTACACTGCCAACTAGAAGAATAACATAAATTACTGAACTCTTAAGTATTACTTAGGTCATGCCTTAAATTTAACAGCTTCCCTGGTCTTAGATCATTTATATAAGGTACTTTTGAAATTTTTAAAAAATTTTTTAATTTCTAGCACAAACTGTTTTGGCAGTTGCTTCCCAGTTTGAGAATGCAAGCCCCAATTAAGGCTTTTCCTTAGGCAAACTTCAAATGTGATGGGAGGAGTAGGAAGACTCATCCACTGAGTCAGTTGTTTACCACAGGTTTTATTTTATTTGAGAGCACTTATGCTGACTCCTTATACACCTTTATAATGATAGAGTTACTTTATTCCTACTTTTCCTTCAGGGGAATAGAATCAAATGTGCTTAATTTTTAGGCAGAAAACTGGCAAAAGTTTTTGTAATTAATAATCCTTCCAACAGAATATGAATTAAAATGAATTGGAGCACACTGGGTTTAATCTCTTTGGTTGGCATCTTCAAACAAGTGAAGTATATGAAATAGTTACATGTTGAGCACCTGCCTCTCCCCAGGAGTCCTGAAGATCCCAGCCTTCAGTATAGTCGTTCAGACCCTGACATATCTTGGCTAAAAGACAATTTGTTGTTTTCTGATTTTTTTTTT
>NW_008822864.1:0-951 GCF_000699105.1 Pygoscelis adeliae | reverse complement strand
CCTTGTGAGCGCCCTCAAGATGAAAGGTCTTGATTAGGTCCCCTTTTGATGAGTATAGTCAACGTTTGCTTGTTAAAGGAAAAGCTGAACGTTCTTATAGAAAAAGAAAACATGGCAGTATTTAGCATAGTGTCTTGAACCTTCCTTTAATAAAAGGTTAATGAAAGACATTATTTTTCCCCCCATGTTTTGCCCTGTTCTCTAATAACATGTATTTCAATAAGGGTGTAGAGAGTGTGGCGTGAAATTGGAACTGCGATAATATTTAGGACTGATGATAAATAAAAAGATTAAAATGCATCATACAAAATCTATTATTGCATCTGTACTTGATACTGTTAACCTTAAGTATAGGAAATTCAGTATCAATAACACCCAGAAAGGTTATGGCTGTTCTTTGTTGGGCTATCTCCTTTTTTTTTTTAACTTGTAGTTTTACTGGCCATCTTTTCCCCTTCTAATCTCTTTTGCATACGTGACCCCTGGGTTCCAGCTATCATCCCTCCAAGTTTTTGAGCATCTTATCAAAAAAGGAAATTATTTTGGCTGGAGCATTGCCTAGATGCTGATGCTGTGTTTGCTCTATGTGTACTTTGTAGACCCGGCAATCTTGGGGAAAGAACTCCATCTCAAAAGGGACACACAAGCCCTGAGACCGCTAATAGCAGGCTGGAGGAGGATGCTGAGGACCCTAAAGGAGTGTGTGATGTTGGCATGAGGTAGCATTGGTGTGGAAGACAGTAGTTCGAGGTAAGGGGTGGAAGTCTGTTTGCTCTACAGGGCAGACATACGGCTATAGATGATACGACAGCCCAGACTGCAACTTGTAACTTAATGGCCTTCATGACCATTTTGAATGTTGTTAGGAATCACTGCCATACCTTCGTAGTCCAGGCTGAGAAGGATGCAAAGGTAGTCTAAAGCTACTTCATAGAATCATAGAATCATTAA
>NW_008822863.1:0-939 GCF_000699105.1 Pygoscelis adeliae | reverse complement strand
GACAAACCCCTTGTTTGGAGAGGCTGGAGCCCTCCTCTGCCCTCTCTGGGGTACCCCTTGGCTGACACTGGGGAGCGCTCCAGGTCTGCCTGACTACAGAAGCCAGTCAAACACAGGCAGTACAGGCAGCGCAACAGGTTTATTATCCTGCTGCAGGCTGCACTGGGCAGGCACAGGGCTGCTGGACTGGGACCCCCAGGAGTCCCAGCCTCATTCTTAGCTGCACCTTCTATTCCGTCTTTCCCCCTTTTTTCTGATGCTCTGCTTTCATAACTTCTGTCGGGTAGTTTTCCCCCTCACTGTCTTACTAGTTGAACCCCACGCCAACTAGATGTCTCCTTTCGTGCTCTGCCAACTCCAACAGCTTCGCACTTTGTTACACAGGTAGTTTAACCTCAAGCCAGTGAGAGCGTCTGTAAGCAGTGAGACAGCGGAAACCATAAAAAAAGTCTCTCCTCCCTGCTGCCCACCCTAGAAATCGCTGGACATCTCTAAAGGCCCACAAAAGGAGCAGCTTCGCTGCTATTCAGATCAGTCAACCAGGCGAACACGGGGCTCTGGGACACACTGAGGAGCAACAGGGAGGCCCCCAGGGGACATGAGGGCGAAGGGGGGCCTGGAGACACCCCGAGAGCACCCAGGTGCCCGGGGCTGAGCCAGCCCTGTGGCCCCTGGGGGCCGCCCTGCCCCTCCCTGCCCGGGTGGCGGGTCACAGTGGGGCCCTTTGTGACACACCCCACTCCACTGCATGTGGTCAGCGCAGCTGCGGCCCCCAGCCCGCAGTGTCCGGCAGGACGGCGACGGGACGGGGCAGGAGCACGGAGCCGGCGAGGAGTCCCCGTGCACAGCCCACGTCTTTCCACGCCGCCCCCGGCAGCCCCGCGGCGCCGAGGCGTTTCGCCAAAGCTTCCTTCCCCCTTCCCCACCCCTACCCCTTTC
>NW_008822862.1:0-952 GCF_000699105.1 Pygoscelis adeliae | reverse complement strand
TGTGGGAGGGGACCGGCACGGGCAAGGGGAGCGCATGCGGCTGAACAGGCAACAGGAGCACACAGGGCTGACACAGCATGTGGGGATGGGGTGACAGATCCCAGAGGCATGGGGGTGAGGACACCCCCCCAACACTAGCCAGCTCCCAGAGCAGCAGGGGAGCTCCCAGTGCTGGCCCAGTGTGGTACCGGCTGGTGACAAGGCGCAGGAGAGCTGCATGGTACCGAGCAGCACAGGATGCCACGGCTTAAACAACCCCTATTTATTTGTACCAAAGCCTTAGAGTCCCTTCACCATAAAAGCAACGACTGGGAAATCCCTCAGCAATAGGCCCTGTGCTGGGTCAGGCCCTGGGGACGCCCGTGGGACAGTGCTTGTGATGGGGGACGAGACCCCCCTGCCCACCCCCCTGCACCAGGGGTCCGGAGGGGAGTTGAGCAGCCCCTCATCTGCGGTAACGGTAACGCTTGAAGTGGAACCAGAGCTGGAAGATCCCATTGGCGAACTGGCAGTGGAAGCCGTGGCGGTGGGAATACTCCCACTCCCGGTTGACGATCTTGAAGGCGATGTCCTCGTAGGGCGGCCCGGCGTGGAAGCGCAGGATGGCAAAGTCCTTGTTGTCCTGGCAGGCCTCCAGGAAGTACTCGGGCGTCGAGCGCTTGTCGATGAGGTCGGGGTAGAAGATGTTGAATTTGTAGCCCTGCACGATCTTGGGGGGGGGGTTGTCAAAGTCGTAGTGGGTCTGGTTGTACTTGTTCCACTCGAAGCCCGTGTGCACCCGGTTGAAGAAGCGGGGCTTGCGGGGCCGGTACTTGTCAGCCCAGAGATAGGCCTTGCCCGTGAGGGGCATTTCCACACTGAACTGCCCCTCGTCCGCACCCATGCCCTCCTTGGCCTTACGGAAGAAGATGTCATCGGCGCTCTCGGTGGCATCACCTGTAGGGAGGAGAGG
>NW_008822861.1:0-920 GCF_000699105.1 Pygoscelis adeliae | reverse complement strand
CCATCAAGTATCTCTGCCAATAACCTGCCAATATGCCATAGCTGTCTATTTCAACATATTTAACGCTTTGATCTTTAGGTATGGTGTTTGCTACCCTGAGTGTTAGGATTTAAGCAAGTACATACACATAACCACAATACATAAGACAGAAAAGCCAGAGGGCAAAAACTTACCCTTATTCTTCCTGGCCAGTGCATCAGCCCGTTCCCAAATATCATACGCATAGAGGATATAGGAAGTGATGTTGACATAGGAAGAGGAGATACTTGGGATGTTATAGGGGACAGGGATTGAAGAGCCAATGCTGTTGCCACTGCAGTTGGTAGCATTTGATCCCGGCTGAGAACTCACAGAACCGGCAGGAGAGGGCATTGGAGAAAGAGGAGAAGGCATGCCTGTGCTTCTGCAGGAGAAAGAAACACCATCATGAATGTTTAACTTCGGAGTTAAAAGTCTTGCCACAAGACTATCTTATGCCAGGAGCTATCCGGTGTCATCCAGGCCCGCAGTATGGAGTGGAGTGTTGAAAATAGAGATGTGTTCAGCTACGTAACAAGTAATTGTCCTTCGAGTGCAAGACCAAGGTTTTTTAAGTGATTTGTGACTCTAAGGACTTCTCTTGACAAAAGAAAATGCGGGACCAGACATCAGAAAGGGCCACCCATCCACCTTCCAAAATCTACATCTACTTGTGGAAGCCTTCACCAGATTACTTAAGTGGTTTTTCCTAATGACTTCCATTTCAGGCATGCTGAAGCTCCCCACCTATGGGGGCTGGAGCTTTCTGACAGCTAGTCAAAGCAGCCAGGTCAGCCTACATACACTTATTTATAGACATAGGGAAGCTAAATGCGGTCAGCTGCCCGCCTTCCAGACACAGGCTGGCTTCATCACATCGCTTCACCCCCACCACTTCACCC
>NW_008822860.1:0-930 GCF_000699105.1 Pygoscelis adeliae | reverse complement strand
AATCAGCCTCCCTCTACGCCCGATTGTATATGTTTGCTAATTACACAGGGCAGCTTCATTTTACTCTTCCATTCAGCTAGCAATTAAGGAGGAGAAAAAAAAATTTAAAAATTAGTGTCTTGGAAGCAGAAAAGGTAAATACCAAAACCAAATCAGTCTAAAAATGCTGGATTTTATTTTCTTTTTTGAATACAATAACTCTTAAAACACAAACCAGAATTAAAAAAAAGGAACATAACAAAACTAGAAGCTGTCAGGTATGAAATTGACATCTGTGGCCCAGACACCAGCTTATCAAGGACAGGCTTAGCTCTCAAATATACAAGACCAGAGTTTTAACTCAAAGATAAAGACAGTGCACAGAAAAGGTTTGGGAGTGCACTCCTGACCAGACCCAAGAAAGGCAAAAATCTAGTATGATATATCCACACAGACTTTTACAGAAGTGCACACAGATTTTTTCTGGAAGACTCTTATGCCTACTGTTAAAACTTACACTTGTGTTCATGGTAATTGCTTTGGCTCTCAGATTCCAAAGAAGAGAGCCACAGATTCAAAAGCTCAAAAGAATCTGCTGGATAACCATGGTTCCCGCACGAGATGTTATCCTGCTGTATGAAAGCACACAATTCCTTCCCCCTGCCCTTGGAATCTAAGTTACTAATTGATCTGGTTCATACCAGCTTAGCTCATAACTTAGCTCCAGCCTATAACATAGGATTACAACCTATTGGTGCAGCTTCACAACACAGTAGCTACCACCTCAGGTTGTCTGCCAAAAAGGATGATCCCGCCCTGCCTTCCTTATCACTTGTGCTTTCCAGCTGCCTCTCTTGCACTAAGCTTACTAACGGCAAACCGATCAAAGTAAGTTATCGGGGTTCATTCAGAACAGCAGGGTGCTACAACTCTCCAGCTGGTAAAAAAAAA
>NW_008822859.1:0-945 GCF_000699105.1 Pygoscelis adeliae | reverse complement strand
AGGAGGCCTGGGTGTAGGCAGGCTGGCGGATGTAGTGGCGGGGAGGGAAGCTGTGGTGGAGGGGGCCAGCAAAAGGGACGGCTCTTTGCTTTTCAGCGCGTGCCAGCAGCTTGGTTTCTTGTTTGTCTTCACAGGTCGGGAGAAGGAGATTGACCTCTTTGTCAGCTGCTTGAGAGCCTATGAGGCTTCAGGACAAGGGCACATCCTGGCATTCGAGGGCCCGATGGGCTCCGGAAAGAGCCACTTACTTACTGAACTGGCCTATTTAGGCCAGGCTGCTGGCCACAGGTACAGGTTTTTGACCTGTAGCTTTGGGACACTGCCCCTGCCCATCCCCTGGCAGCCATGGAACACTCCAGCCCCTCTGCCAGTGCGCCTGGCCCTTGGACTGCAGCCTTCCGAAAAAGCCTCCTGGAGACACTCCCTCGGAGCTCCTGCATGCTCTGCTCCCGTCTCTGCCTCTTCGGGGAGTTGGAGGTGGCTTCCTGAGCCATGGCCTTTCCCCCTTCACCTCTGGGCCAGGCACAGATAGAAGGAAAGAGCTCAAGCTCAGTGCTTTTCATCTGACTCCAGACCCAACAGACAGCAGGGTGGCCTGTCTCAGAAGCCCTGCTTGCCCTCTGCCTGTTTCCCAGAAGGAGCACTGGGGCAGAAAAGCCTTCCCGTGCTCTGGGAGGCAGACTGCTAAGGTCTGGAGCCCAAAGGCAAACTCACCACTTGCTCCATCCTTGCCTCTTAGCCCCGTGACGTCCTCTGCAGCGGGGGGCGTAACGAGACCTGGGCTGGCGCTGCGGAGACACAGGGTCCGGACCTGGCTCTCCCAGTGGCTTGGCAGCAACTGCCCCTCTGTGCCCTTTCTCGTACGAGGGTGAAAAGCTTGGCCTTCTCTGGGAAGCACTTTGAGACGGGTGGCTGAAGAGCGCCCCCCCCCTCCGCCCCCCCCCA
>NW_008822858.1:0-946 GCF_000699105.1 Pygoscelis adeliae | reverse complement strand
GGAGGAGGAGAAGTGACAGGGCAGTCTGAAGTCAGCATGAAGCTGAATCTGGAGCCTTTCATCTCTGTTGATCCACATATTGGGGATCCTTCTGTGAAGACCCCAGGCAGAAACTTGGTTTCTAAAACAAGAGAATTGTTGCTCCGTTTCCTTGGGAAGCGTAGGTCTCTCGCGTTCTTGCTGAGGAGAACTTGTAGCAGAGTGAGTCAGTTACTGGGTGGGGACGAGGGGAGGGTTAGCCAAAGCACGGCAGCAGGAGCGTATGAATTAATTATGTGTGCATTCAAATGATGGATGAATATATTTATTTTAAATATAAACAGGAGTTGCATGCCACCGACTCCTCTGCCTGGTAGCTGAGGCCTGAGGAGAGACGTGGCTGATCTCCACGTTCAGAGGAAGAGTCCAAGGGCTGCTGCCTTTGAACGAGCGTGGGAATATATGAGAGTAGTCAGGAAACTCTGCTTTGAGGCATCCCACAGGGAGGGAACGGGTCGTGTTTCCACTAATCTGGATGAGATGGAAATAAAGACAAGTCAAAACTGATGACTGAAGTAATGGGATTTGTTTCCTAAAATACTTTTCTATCATATCTTTACCTTTTTTTTCTTCTTTCTCATGCTGCTTGGGTTTGTTTCTGTAACACTGAATGCTGTACACTCGCTTTTTCTTGAGCTTTCAACATGATAGGAAAATCGGCACTCAAATGAGTTAAGCTGCTGCAAGTGGAGCAATTTGCTCCAGTGACAACGTAGATTGGGGTCAGCCAGGTTTTCATGCCATCCTTCATAAGGCACCTGTTTATATTAGCATCTTTGTACTATTGCTGATTACTCTTGAAATACTAGTTTTCCCAGAGGAGGTGCACTGTAAGCTACCACCCTTTCTGCTGGCATAGCCAAACTTTGAACTTACCAGGAAGGCAGCGTAGGGCAGGAGGGAGCAG
>NW_008822857.1:0-944 GCF_000699105.1 Pygoscelis adeliae | reverse complement strand
ATATATATACACTGAAATGTCAACATCAGCTGATGAATCCAACACAAAGACTTTTTTATCTGCCTACCTATTTGCATGTGGAAGTTCTCCTTGCCTCTAGCATCTCTCCAGATGTGAGGTTATAGAGGGGCTTCTTCAGTCAATGGTTGCTGTTCCAGTAGTTCTTTTTCCTTCAGGTATTTCTAAGGTATTCTGGTACTGAAATAACCCTCTGTTAAAATGACTTAGTTTTTCTACAGAACTGATGGGTTCAACTTTCAACTAGCATTCCAGATCCTTTGACTGGTATAATTTATTTTTTATTGTTTTGAGATACTGAATAATTAATATTGCAAATTCTTTTTTTTCCCTAGTAAGATTGAGGAAGAGCATGGTAACAGGTAAATGCTTCTCGAAAACTGTGAGGATACCTTGAAAACATAAAATCAAAGACACTGTTCTAGGGCATTTTGATTTCTTGGACCTGAACCTCAAAAGTAGCAGCATGGGCATAAAGGATTTGACGACAATTGGTCACATTGTCCTTTATAACTAAAAAGTATTGACCCCTCCATAGGTAGCCTGGAGTAGAGCAAATCACTCAGGGTAATCCTCTGATGCTTGCAAGGTGGTGAACAGACTGATACACCGTGATCTAGTATGATTGCACTAATATCCTGAGGTATAACCTTATCGATGCTGTAATTGCTCTGAAAATGTCATTGTTCTAGACCAGGTTTATGCTCCATTTTTTGCACGGCTGGATCACGGTAATCCATGTATTCTGATCTTTTGCCTCCTCTGTTTTAACCTGCTAATAATTCCCAAGATTATTAGCGAAAAATAAAATCCAATAACAAGCCTTGAACTGTTTCCTGCTAAGTTGCACCCCATGGCTTTGACTCTGATCCTCTCACCCAGACAGTCTAGCCTGAAGAAACAAGTAAAAATTCCTACTGCAATTT
>NW_008822856.1:0-933 GCF_000699105.1 Pygoscelis adeliae | reverse complement strand
AGGACAACCGCAGCTGACAGCCTCCCTTGCAGGACAACTTCTCCCTCTTTTTCTTCCCTTTGGGTTATTTCCTGAGCTGCTGCAAGCTAAACGTAGACCCACAGGGGCTGGCAGATACCAGCAATGTCTGGCAATGCCCCCACGGATATAACCAGTCACGTCTGTGTCCTCCCCACCTGGTATGAATTGCCGTGTGTCACCGTGTTATAAAGCAGTGAGCTGTGCCCTTGCCGGTGACAGCTCTCCGTGAGATGGCTCTGTGTCCCTTGCCCATCTGTTAACCCCTTTGCAACAGCAGTGAGGCTGGTTTCTGCCCAGCCCCACAAAACCCTGGGGAATGGTGGGCAATGTGGTCCCCAAAGCGTGGCTGCGGGGCCCCGGCCAGCACTGCCAACCCCGAATGGTCTCGCACAGTCTTGAAGTGAAAACCAACCTTCTTAGGCAGGAACTGTGCTTGATTTCACCCGAGACATCCAGGCACCCTCTGGCACCCGCAGCAGTGACTGCCACTGGGAGCTGAGCTGTTGTCCCCTGGTGGTGCCGCACTGTGCCTTGCTCTCCCGCCCATCCATCCATCGGTACCCAACCTCAGAGGGACTCTGCCCTGCCTAATTTCTTAGTTTTGTACCACCAGAGTCTTACTAAGGGATCGCATCCAAGCTAGGCTCTGGCTTATCCCCATTTATTAAAATGCCTACCAGTTTGGATGCTTGTGGACCTGATGGTCTTGCTGCTGCAGTAGGTTGAAAAGGGAAGCACATCCTAAATTCCCCTAGTTTTGGGGACATAATGGGGCTCATGTGGCTGGTGATGAGGTCTGGTACATCCAAGGAGTGGTTCAGTGCCCATGCTGTAACATCCAAAGCCTGGCTTAGGGCAGGAAAAGGAAATATAGACACTAAACCACTTGCACTCCCCATCCTTAAAAATGCC
>NW_008822855.1:0-927 GCF_000699105.1 Pygoscelis adeliae | reverse complement strand
AGAGAGAGATGGGGCATGTCCCACCCAGTCTCCAATCTGTGCCTCTGGTCTGCATGATGTTTGTACAGCTGCTTACCAGAAAAACCGCCACCGCATAGTACAGGAAACTATTTTAGTCAATCATTTTCTTGATATTTAAGTGTGCACGTGCTTTTAACAGTTCTGTGATCTAGCTGGGTGGTAACTCCACCTGGCTCCGTTCGGGAGCCATCAGCACATCTGCAAGTGGGTGCTTAAAGATTGATCCTAAATGTCAAGTTCAAGAAATTTCTAGGGATAAAGTCTGAAGCAAATGGGACCTCTGTGAAAGAAAAAGTAATACCTCAGTGTAACGTACTGACCAAAATTTGGAGTACTGTAACTGGATTCATGCCATTAACAGTCACTCTATGCCTTCACCTTTGGCAAACGCATTCTCTCCCTTTCCCTGGCACCTCCACACTAACTCACCTCAGCAAACCGACCTCTGCAACTTCCCTCTCTGCCCTGAGTCAGCAACTCTCAGATCTGTGTGTTGAATAGACGCCCACACTTCAGCTATGCAAGCAGATCATGCACGATCTGAGCTGTTGGACAGCTGTTCTCCGAGCAGCTCTCCACGCTGCTCTGCTCAAGACTGACCAAGGAGTGCACTGTCAGTCCCCTGGTTGCCCCTCTCCCATGGAATATGAACAATCAAACTAATAAATCCCAAGTCTGTTATTTTCCTCTCCGCTTCTGGCAATGAAGTAGAACTACGTTATTATCTTCTGCCTATGGCTTATTTTGAGCATTATTTTTTTTAGTGTTTCTAAAAATTTATGCTAAATCCTTCAAGTAGTTCTTCTCTTCCTAAAATGATACTTGCACTTCAGTTGCAACTACTGAGCCTTGCTCTCTCTCCTGTTCTAAGTGCTGCCCCACCTGAAGAGAGAGAAAAAAAAAAAA
>NW_008822854.1:0-938 GCF_000699105.1 Pygoscelis adeliae | reverse complement strand
GTTTGCAATATTCAGGGAATGAAAAAAAAGTTAAAAGCCAATTAAAGAACAATTAGGCATGGTTTCCATTTAAGACCAAAGCCAAATTCCGTGTTTTGTGCTGGCCCTGCTTTTTTTTGAGCTGTATATTGCCCTCCTGCTAAGATGACAGTCCTGTCACATATATGAGACACTTGAAGCCAGAGCACATCTGTTTGGCTTTTTCATTATGTTCACTTCCACCTATTCTTGCCTAGCGAGGAGTCAAAGGGCCTAAAATACAGATGCTTCAAAAGCCCTTCAGAGGGAGCAGCATACTGGCCAAAATGTTTATTCTTAACACTGGAACCTAAAGGCTAAATCAGTACTTATTTGTAGGTATTTGGCAGTTGTCTCTTATACTGCTGGCAAACATTCTTAACCTTCCACCCAGCTTAGCCTCTCCTGGTACACACCTTTCATGTTTCTGTTATTTCATGGCTTGAATCCTTGCTCAAAGGAAGGGTACAGTACGGTCCAATAACTCCAAAGAAAAAGCTCAAAAAGACAGCCCCCAAGATAGACAAATCAACATCCTGATGAGTAGGCTCTCTTCTCAGGCAGGGGAAGAACTGGCTCCAACAGGACACATCAGACAAGACATTTGACCTCTCCTGGCCCGTTATCCCCACTAGCCCTGAGCATCATTCAAATTCTGATGGCAGCATTAAACTGGAAGACAAAAATCCATCTAGGCAAAGATAGACAGCACTCTCCTGCAGAGTATGTTTCTCAGCACACTTGCACCTAAGGAAAGGGAGACTGTGTTCACTCCTGCTTTGCCAGATCCAGTCCAGTCTCTCAGAACCCAGAGGAATTACCAGGCAACGCAACTTGTGCACTATCCATAAGGGGCTACGGTTCCTCTCTCTGTCTCCTATGGCTACAAGTCTTCTGCTTGGCATAAAGAAACAGATGCA
>NW_008822853.1:0-947 GCF_000699105.1 Pygoscelis adeliae | reverse complement strand
TCTTACATTCATTCTCATACATCCCTCCAGTAATCAAAATGGGATTTCCTGTGAAATAAAAGCCTAAAGTGTTATTCAAATCCTTCTGCATAGTAAGTAATATACATCTAAATGTTAAAATACTGCATTTACTTTTATTAAAGTTAAACAAACTGTCTGTTCTCTTAAAGTTTAAAAAAAATCAGTTACCCTTTCTACAAGGCTTCAGAAATCACAAAACACTACTTCATTAAAGATTTTTGTGGGGCAACTCAAGTTGTGAGTGAACTAGACTTTTGGTTAAGCTCTTTGTTCTTGCTTCTTTTGCAAAATTCCTTTCTAACATTACCAAATGTTTCATTTTCCTAATTGCAGAGGAAGGAAGAGTCTGAGGCCTAGAGTTACTATTCTCTTCATTTGGGCAAGAGCATATGTATTTTTAGAGCCACACTTCAGTGTGGAAGAGAACCACCACAAGAAACAAAGGTACAGAAGAAGGCTTCCTTTGTGCCTCTTCTGCTAGTAAGCCCAACTTTTTTCCTTCTTTCTAGCAGATGAAGAACTGCTACGAGAAATTGCTAGTAAGTCACCCATTGATTGCAAGAGTGAAAAAACTTCCTAGAATATATGTACTAAGTTTCTTCTTCTAGCATGTACCCACAGCTGGCAGAATAATAAAATCTAATTTTAAATTTAAATGCACTAATATATAGATATACAGGGAAGTTGTAAAGGTACAGTTAAACTTTGAAACAAGAAAACATGGTCTTGGAGGTTTTTTGCTTCCCTCTATAAGCACAGTAAGCAACAAGCAAATTTGTTGTTAACAAGGTAGATCATATTCTGTCTGAACGAGTTCAATAGCAGGACAGAGAGACAGATAACACAGTTGGATTGTATACACCTTCCTGGCAAGAGGTTATTTACATCTAATTACCTCGATTTGTATTAAGTTCTCACAAAACAAT
>NW_008822852.1:0-938 GCF_000699105.1 Pygoscelis adeliae | reverse complement strand
CAAATGAAACAATCTCAAAGCCTAACCTTTTTTGGTGTTGTTTAGAAACAAAATATGAACAAAATGTGAACAAAAGGGTTCAACTGTCATTTTGATTTTATGAAGAAACTGGAGACCCTTGGGGGTTAAGCTTATTTAGTTAGTTAGTTTCGTTTGACTGCTGAACATCTTACCCTATACCTCGAGGTATAGCAGATGCTGTGTGTTGGACTGTCATCTTAATTAAAGCCAATAAGATCTTCTCCTTGATGACCAAATTCTGGTTTTCTTAGTTTTTCTTTTATGAAGTTAAAGGAGGACCAAGAAGCTGGATTTCCTTCGACTGTGTTGAATATCAGCTGGTTTGTGGGCATGTACAAAAGGTACATGTATATTATAAAACATGGTGGTTTACAGTGACTTGAATTCCTGTGGGCCCAACAGTTAAGGAAACCACGCTAAACCACAAGTCAGTGTTTAATCTAATTTACTTGATCGTTTGTATCTCATGTATAATATAATATTTTCATTTCAGTTTTGTTGTTGCTGTGAACTGACACAAAAATTGCATTAACTAAGGGGGAAGATGCTATATTCATATTGATCTTGAAATAATCTCTCCTCAGGCTGGGATTCGCCTTCATTTGTTTTAAATGGCAATCTAGCACTGAGAGTGCCTGAAGGACAACTAAAGGGTCTTCATAAGCCAGGTTTATAAAGAATTTCCTGCAAGATCTTTGTCTGCTTCTCTTTTCTCTCTGCCCTAAGGACATCACAAGTGGTCTAATGTAATTAGCAATTTTCCAATAAAAGTTAGCTCTTTCTGTTGGGGCCCAAGCTAACTTCTCACGAGCGGACGAATAGGAGGACGTCTCCCTCATCTGTGGAGCTGAAAATTCTCCCAGTCTGTGGAACAGAGGCAGCCCTCTGCCCTCTGGCCAGCACACAAAAAATCTTCT
>NW_008822851.1:0-946 GCF_000699105.1 Pygoscelis adeliae | reverse complement strand
TGCCGTGCCGTACCAGTGCCCTGTGTGCCACCCCTGTGCCACGCTGTACCAATCCCTTCTGTGCCCCCCCGCTGCCCTGTGCTCTGCTCCGCCGCTGGCGCTGTTTGAAGCCGTGCCGCACACGTGTGTCCCATCCTGTGCCACGCTGGTCCGTGCTGTTCTGTGCCATTCTGTGCCATGCATCACCATACCGTATGTTACACCATGAGGTACTGTGCATTTCGGCACCCCCCTGTCTGACCCTGCTCTGCGCCGTCCTGCTCTGTGCTGCTCCACTCATGCCGAGCCGTGCCGTGCTGCCCCCTTCTGGGCCGTACCCTGCCCCGCAGTGCCGTGCTATGCCGTGCCACGCTGTGCCATGTCATATGGGACAGCGCCATGTGGGGCTGTGCCAGGCTGCTCCGGCACCGTCAGGCGCTTGCTCTGGGCTGCTCCCTACTGTCTGTACTGTGCCATGCTGTGCCATACCGTACAGTGCCGTGCTGTGCCATACTGTGCCGTGCCACGCCGTACTGTGCCGCCCTGCCCCATGCTGCACTGTCCGGGCCCTTCCTGTGCCATCCAGGGCAGTGCTGCGCCATGCGGACCGATCCCTGCCGGTGCCGGTGGCAATACCGCGCTGGTGTCACTGCTGTACCTCTCCGTGCCGGTTTCACTCCTGTACCGGTGGCTGAACCGTGCCTCTGTCACTGCTGTACCGCTCTGTGCCAGTGTCACTGCGGTACCGGAGGCTGAACCGTGCCGGAGATACTGCTGTACCGGTGGCTGTTCCGTGCTGGTGTCACTGCTGTACCTGTGGCCGTTCCATGCCAGTATTACTGCTGCACCGCTCTGTGCTGGTGTCTGTGTTGTACCGGTGGCACTACCGTGCTGGTGTCACTGCTGTACTGCTCTGTGCCGGTGCCAACGCTGCAATGGTGGCTGTACCGTGCCAGTGTCACTGCTG
>NW_008822850.1:0-937 GCF_000699105.1 Pygoscelis adeliae | reverse complement strand
GTCATTTGCCGTTGTTGCTTGCTTTTGTGTACCCGAATTCGAATCCTCTTGAATCTCTAAGTCAGGATATAAGGTAATGATACCATGAGTATAATGCATTCCTGGAATCCTAGGAGGTGTCATAGTATATGCCTTACCATTATCACAAATCCAAACCAGTTCATTAAGGGTATATATTCCTTCCTCATCGCATTTGACAATACCATATGGTTGTGTTGGAATTTCCCAATTTGTCTGCATTCCTAAGAATCTACGCCTATATGGGCCAGGTTGTCCATAACACATCATAATATATCAATATTCCAATAAAAGACGATCATATTGTGGCTAATCCACATCCCAATTCCAAATCCCCCTTTCAGGTTCATTTTCCGTACAGTTACCACAGTTGCCAGAAGAGTCATTGTCTTTAAATGAAGATCGACTACAATAAATTTTGGATGAATCAAGAACATTGGTTTGTATGGTGCGACACCACCATTCAGTAGTTGGAGTTTCACACTTATTATCATCATTATTTGTATTTGTGTTATATGTAATCGATAAATTGTGTGGGACTAAATATTCCATATGAGACCACAAGCAGGAGTATCCATATGCTGGAACCAGAGAACAATCACATACTGCCATATTATTATTAAAAGGATGCAAATCAATGAAGCCTCTTGATCCGAAGTAGGCTTTACCTGTACTATTAATCTCAAAATGTAACTTGCACAATTTAAAAAGAGTTAAATTGTGCCCATCTTGTATTCTTGCATGTTGTCCTCCGTATTGTAGAAAAGACTTATCAGGACAGTAATCAATAGTCACATTTTTGCCATTCACTCCAGATACTAATTCCCCAAATGAAAACCGATACAAGGATTCATTTACGTTTTTCAGTACACAACTTGTCCAAAAATCTTCAGGACATTCTGAAGTTAAGTTTGTCGGA
>NW_008822849.1:0-934 GCF_000699105.1 Pygoscelis adeliae | reverse complement strand
TTTTTTTTTTTTTTTCCTCATGCCTGTGTCTCACAATTCCCTCTGTCGGTACCCTTAGTACACTAAGGGACGGGTACACCAATTTACAGGAGTTTAATTAAAAAGGGGATTCAGGATCATGATGGAATTACCAGTTTAACAACTGACTACTGCACATCAGCTGAACAACAGTAGCTGTTTCTGTGTGCTTTTAGCTTGAAGAAAATATAAAACAACTTAGTATAAGCTAGTTTGTAAGACTCATTGCTTTACTTAGTGTTTGCCACAGTCTTTGAGCACTTACATGATCAAATTACTATAGCTTAAATTCTAGTAATCTTCAGAGCCATACTGTCTTTGTATCTGAGCTGAGAGTCAAAATACTCTTCGGAATATTTTGATGCTTGTCAAGCTTTATCCTCAAAAGAAATATTTTGTGTATACGAACTGGTGAGTAGACTAACAGTCTTTATATGAGTTAGCAACACGGTGATGCGTAAAGAGCATAAAGCATGTTTTTTGAAACTAGTTTCATTTTAGATACCTAACTTGGAATATTTTTCAAGAGGTTCTAAAGCTTGCCAATAAATTGTACCTTTGAACACTAAAGAGCATCTCTTTTCCCTTGTTGGATCAAAAGATGTTCCTAACCTTTCAAAGGGGTATATTCAGTTTTCTTTATGAACATAGGAAATTTTCTGGTTTAAATGGGGTAGACTTTTCCTGTTTAGAACCGGAGGCTGACTGTCCTTTACAAATGTGTGATTGGGCATTTTAAGAGGAGAGAGTTCATTTCAGTACTTGAACAGAGATGTGCATTCTGTGTCCTGGAAGTATGCCTGCTGCTGTGTAAGTGGGTGGGAGAGATAAAAGAAATATTTATTCAACCGAACTGAATGCTGTGAAGCTTTCACTAAATCTTATCATACAGTAGGTTCTGTTTTAAATATAACAT
>NW_008822848.1:0-938 GCF_000699105.1 Pygoscelis adeliae | reverse complement strand
CCCCTCCCCCCCGTGAAGTGACGGGAGCTTTTCAATGAGCAGCTTCCAGGTCGGGTAGTGCAAGCAGCCAAATGAATCATCTCTTCATCTAAACCTGGCAATTGATTATGATTCTTCTTTTACATCTGGCTTTAATTAGTTTTTGCTTCCAAAGTTGGTGCACAGCATAGCATTCAATACCACTGAAACCCAAAGAAGCAATGAAGACTTAACCCCCTAAGTGCAGCAGTTGGCAAAAGCTCTTGCCGACTGAACAAAAATCTAGTAGCTCATTGTACGTGCCTGTTGCAAATATGTCTTCTTCTAAATGTACTTTTTGGAAGCACACTTATATACCAACAAAATCATGAGATCATTTAGAAGTAACCACTACTTTTTGCATAATAGTAGCTTTTGGGAACAGTCCTACTGCACATTCTAGATTAAAAACAGTTTCAGTATAACTTTTGACACAAGGCTATCTGGCTTCAGAGAACAATATTTTAGGATTGAGAAAACCCCTGAAAAAAAATTGTTAGAGCTTAAATTCACAAGAGATGGATACTAAAGACCCGGCTTGAGGTCTGTAAAGATTAAAGCTTTACATTGTTGATTTTTATAGTCTTGCCTTTTAATTCATTATGCAACTAAAAAAAACCAGTAATACTTTACATCTCTGAACAGACCTCAAGGCAACAGAAGTGCTTTACCTCCCTTGGAAGTGAGCTTTGCTATGCAATACTATTTGTAATATGACAAAAAAGTAGTAATTGTTTGTTTTATGCAAGATTTACTTTTTTCCTCCCCTTTTCCTCCTCTTTTTCGTACACTCTTGCAATTCCAAAGACAGATCAGAAAGATCACATTGGTCTGTGAAGATCATATATTGGAACAAGTCAGTGGCAGATAAATTGTTGTCTGATTACCTAAACTGTGAACAGTGTGTGTATATATATATA
>NW_008822847.1:0-939 GCF_000699105.1 Pygoscelis adeliae | reverse complement strand
TTTTCTGTTTGGAATCCTATGACTTGCAGAAGAGGTGAGAGGAAGCAAGCAAAACACAGGGCAGCAGAGGATGATTTCTGACTTTTCCCTGATGAAGTGCATCTCGAGTACCTATACCTGAATGCACCCAGCATGAGAAACAAACAGGAGGAATGAGAAACCTATGTGCAGGTGCACAGCTATGACCTTGGAATTACAGAGATTTGGGGAAACTCGTATTGCTGGAGCACTGTGATGGACAGACACTTTTGTAAGGAGAGGCAGGGAGGATGGCAGAAGTGTTTTCTTCTCTCCTGTGGGGTTCTGCGGGGGAACAAGTTGCAGATGGGTCAGCAGTGCACCCTTGCAGCAATGAAAACTAACTGCACACTGAACCACACTAGCAATAGCACAGCCAGAAGGCTGAGTGCAGTAGCGATTCCCCTCCATTCAACAGTGGTGAGGCTGCATCTGCAGTACTGTGCAAGGTTTTGTCTGCTCCCTCACTAGAAGGAAGGTATTGAAAAGCTGGAGAAGGTCCAACAGAGGTCCACTAAAATGGTGAGAAGGCTGGAGATGATGAGTTATGTGGAGAAGCTAAAAGACTGGGACTTTCTTTAGCCAGAAGAGAAGGATAAGGGGCAACTAATAGCAGTCTCCCAAAATGTATAAAGAGGTTACAGTGAGGACAGATACAGGTTCCTTTCAGAGGTGCATCATGAAAGGACAAGAGGCAGTGGTCACAAATGTGAACACTGTTTGGAAATCAGAAAAAAAACTCTTCATCACAAGAATGGTTAAGCACACATACAGGGGCTGGCGAGCCTGTGACATCTCAAATATTTCCAAATTTTGCTGTACCAGGCCATGAGGAAGGAGGTTTAACTTGGAAATCAGCCCTGTTTTCAGCAGAAGGTTGGACTAGAGAACTCCAGATGTCCTTTCCAACCTAAATGATTC
>NW_008822846.1:0-932 GCF_000699105.1 Pygoscelis adeliae | reverse complement strand
TTTTTTTTTTTCCTTTCAAATGAAATGCATTATCTTGCAGTGTAGGTCACAGTGATGACAGTAGTTTTCCCACTCTCCTGTTATTTCCTTTCCCAGAGAGGAAACATAATTTTTGGAAACAGTAGCATTCCTTGCAGATATACCAGGCTTGGCTACAAGGCTAGCTTCATCCAGGTTTTGTGTCTCTTCGGAAGACTCTTAAGCACCATAATATTGTAGAGATGAGCAGGGATGCACTCTTCTGCCTTAGGAGGGGCTTGTCAGTTGAGAGTCAGATAAGGAAGGTGTGAGGTCCAGTTTTAAAACAGAGAGGACGTGGGAAACGTGGACTCATATTTATTCCCTTCCAATACGAAGACTGTAAAATGCTACATCTGCTTAGTGAAGAAAGTGAGTTATGTATCTGCTAAGAGCAAAAATTAAATTAGTTTATGCTACTTAGTAGCCAGAAGCACCATGCACTTATGTTTGTAAAAGGTAACGCCTATAAAGGGACCTTGTGATACAGCTTTGTAAAGAAAAGGCCATGTTACACAGTTCAGATGCTGGAAAAGTTGTACTTTCCAGCTGATGGAGAAATTAAATAAACTATTGTCTTTGGCTTTTTCTCAGAGCTGTTACAAGCTGAGGATATATGGCCTTGACTGAGCAAATTACCGTGGCTTAACGAGTACTTGCTTATCCACTAAGATGTGGGCACTTGCCGCGTACATCTGGTTAATTTGTTCATGAAGATGGCTTAAGCCGGTGTGGTGGTTTTTTTCATAAATGGGACGCACACACACACACAAAGAATTCATACCCAAGCCAGCTGTCACAGCTCAGCTGACAAGCAGCAACCCTGTCAAGCCACAGTAACTTGACTGCGTCCGTGCATGCATTTAGGCAGGTTGTATGTGGTAGGCATTGAAATCAGGCTGGGTCTTAACTTT
>NW_008822845.1:0-936 GCF_000699105.1 Pygoscelis adeliae | reverse complement strand
AAAAAAATACAATAGTTATTGTCTCCTTCCCTTTTTAGATTCCATATATAGATGTTTATCTATCTCTCAGTAGATATTTAAGTGTGATTTAATCTTAGATGTTGGTTACTTATTTGGTCCTAAATTGTTTCTGAAAATGAAAGTTCAAGTTGAGTTTGATAATGTATCACACAAGTAATAACTCCTAGTTGCACTGCTTTTTATCTGAAGAGCTCAAAGTACTTTGGAAATGTGTTATTTATTACGTACTTGTAGTATTGTGTAGGGAGCTTTATGAAACCCATGGCCTGTAAAACCATGTATACAGGCAAGTCCTATGTACGGAAGACTGTTCACAAAGGAGACCCTCTACTCTCCTGTCCTTAAGTTGTGGGGGTGAAGCTCCCTCTGAACAGGAGCTGTCTGAAAAAACTGTCTTTGGACCAAATTCAACAGTGATAGGCAGTGCCAAGCAACTTGCATCACTTCAATTTACCTTTTCGTTCCTCAGTTTGCCTGGTATGCAAACATACCTGTACAAATGCAATCTGCCAAATTTTGCTTCTCCTTTTGAGTTAAAGAAAGCATTAGGAGTGATTCAGCATCCAGAAAAAGGGTAGTTTGATTCCAGAGCTAGTACAACAATAGAGGACCTGGACTCTTGTGAACCATCACATCTGAAAAAAAGGAATAAAAAAGGAATACTCCTTTTGATCTAGTCTCATTTTTCTGTGAATATGGTAAGCTTCTAGTAGTATAATACCTTAGACCATCATTTTTACTTGACAGCAGCTAATTGCTCACATTCTTGTCAACTTTCTGACCTTTAAATGGTGCCACTTTTGACAGCACTTGAAAATGGTGACTGCTTCTAGAGGAAGCAAGAAGAAACAAGGCATGCATTTCCACTTTAATTAGGATTTATAATGCATTAATGACAATCATGTTGTTGGAAAA
>NW_008822844.1:0-934 GCF_000699105.1 Pygoscelis adeliae | reverse complement strand
AAAAAAAAATGGCACAGCAGCAACTGTATGTCATTGTATAAATCTGTGTTCTCACCTGTAACACTCTGCTGGACGGTCTAAAATATGGCAGGAGTAGCATGCTTTGGGGAAAGGCTTAAAGCTGTTAAAGGCATGGAAAAGCTATCATTTAAGACAGGGAGAGAATTCAGGCCTTTTTTAGGTTGACTGTGAGATGGCTGAACAAGGACTCTCTTTTTCCTCCAATATCTATTTGTTTCAAAGACTCCACATATCCTTTTTAAGGGTAAAAGAGCGAGTTATTTACTTATGCTGAAAGATAATAAGCTTTTCTTTAGGATACCTAGAGAGAGGAGTGCACGAAAACATACATGTGCTTACGTATTATTGTTGTTGTTATGCTTAGAGTGGATGCCTAATGAATAGAGCACGGTGCTACAAAATGTGCGAGAGGAGCTGCCTAGGATGCAGAAGGTGAGCAGCGTGCTTTTCTAGCTGTGCTGGTTGGTTTGGAAATTATTACCTGTCAACCTTGGGTTACCATTAGATAGGCTGTGTTTCAAAGCAGGTATTTTCACCTTGTAAGGTTTACCTCCCTAATTAGGTGAGAGCATATGAGGTCCAGGTCTGGGTTGGGTTCACCTGTTCTACTTTCCTCCATCCTAGGTTTCTTCTTCCCCTTTTCCTTGGAAGGGGGGAAGATAGAGGAAGGGATGGTGCTGATGGAAGCAGAGCAGTGCTGTGAAGCTTCATTTCAGTAAATACTGGGTTTAACCACATATCGTGGAAGAGAGGAGGACATAACAGATTCTGTCTCGAGCCAGCCACCAAACGTGCTTCCAGTGTGGCTGAGAGTGTGGAGGAGATCCCTGGCTGGGCGCAGCAGAACTAGACAAAACAGTTCTAAGAAGGGCAAAATTTTTGCCATTTCTTCCTCTTTATCTTCTACCCTTCT
>NW_008822843.1:0-933 GCF_000699105.1 Pygoscelis adeliae | reverse complement strand
CTCATAAATCTCAGTGTGTTATTAATGTATTTTCTTGAGACATTCGCTCTTAAAAGCATCTAGATATGTCATAATTTTTGCATTACCCTCGGACACTCTATTTTAAAAACTGGAAAGAGGGCGGAAATACCCATCTTACGGAGGGAAATGGGAATCTGAGGAGACTCTGAATCTACCACGATCACAGCTGTAGGATAAGTCCCGATCGCTTCAGAGGACACGGGTCAAAGGCCATGTGGTATTGCTCCCCTCTTGCAGGCCATCTCTTTCCCCTCCCGGAGTCAGCAATTCTGGCCTGTACATGGTGATGTTGTAAAGTAGCAGCATCTCTGTAAGTCCCTGAAAGCCTCTGTACAGAAATCAGAAGTAACATTAGTAGAGCGTTCTCTTGCATTGACTTTCTGGAGTAGAGTTTTTAAACATTCTCCTTTTTAAGCAGGAGTGATACAGCTGCTTCAGCTATTTCCATTTGTAGTCACGATCAGGTTTTTAACAGGTATAGCCAGGCAGTCATTCAGTTATGAAGATACCAAGTGACCTAAATTACATTCATTAGAAGAAAGGAATAGCTGAGACTGGATTTCACTAAAATACCTTGAAATAACTACAGCAGGATTTGGATTAGTTCTGATCAAATGACTATTTTATTACTGTGGAATAAATGGATTTTTTTGGAGCTGCAAAACTCTTGTGCCTTACCCAGTGTTGAGAATTGGCAGTTAAAACTCCTTGCGTGCACGTGAAACCAGTGTAAGTGCCTGAGCTTTTTGGCAAATATAATTGTTATTGCAAAGGGATATAGCTATGTTTGTAGAGACTAGTAGTTACCATTTGCCTGCTTTGTGTTTATTAAAACTCAAAACTAGTAAATATGCTCTAGCATCTCTTTGTTAAATTACTGAAAGTCTTGGCAATTAGACACCTCACTGGTGT
>NW_008822842.1:0-929 GCF_000699105.1 Pygoscelis adeliae | reverse complement strand
ATTTCTTGATGCTAATAGGATTTTCTGATGAAACCATTGAATGAAATCGACTGTGCTCCTGCTTTACTGTTTCCCAAGTCGGTGCTGTTTAAAAGAGAAAACTTAGTAACTCCGTAGAGTTCAATAACTCCTGTCTTTCTGTCTGTCTCCTGTTATGCATTAATGCATTTTTATTGCTTCTTGGTTACGCCCAAGCTTGTGATGCAACTGCTCCTCCCTTAAAGTAACTCTTAGAAACTACTTCAACTACATCATGTTCCCTGAGGCTTTTCTCCAAGGACAATGCCATAGAGCTCTTAATAACAAAGGAGAAAAAAAGCTAGCTTGTTTATTGCCAAAAATGAGACCCAGATGTTTTGAGTGTGAAATAAAATAAATGACCAAACTGGGGAGTGAACCCAAAGTTACTTGGATAATTTCTGGATAGTAAAGGCTGGAGTACCAGGACTGCTCCCTTAAAACTACCTGTTTTAAAAAGTTAAAAGCGCTGTAATTTTGATTTTCTGTTGGAGAATGAGTTGTATAATAGGTAGCAATGTGAATATAGATGTTACATCAAATTTGAAAGTTGTCAAACTTGTGTGGAAAGGAATGGAGTACTACTTATTTCATGACAAATATGCAGTACTTTGATTTGGTAGTAAAGCTGTCGATGCTCCGTAGAACAGCAGACACAGAGTTTGGAGGCCAATGGGTATCACACACGTTCCTGGGGTTAAAGCTAGACAATTGCTATATTCAAAAAGCCAACTGGCAGTTTATGTCATAGCCTGTGTATCAACATAAATTTCTGGGTGGAATGTGTTCAGTAATATACAAGAAGAGTATTAGTACATATAATACTGCAAGACATTTTAAATAGAAAGCAAAGATTTGTATAAGAGCTTTTTGTTGTGAGATCTTCTAATAGAAGCCAGGTCCTTTTTTTT